>NC_068410.1:22438725-22591225 GCF_023724105.1 Carassius gibelio | reverse complement strand
GTGTGTGTGTGTGTGTGTGTGTGTGTGTGTGTGTATTTTACTGTATATATATATATATATATATATATATATATATATATATATATATATATATTCCTTTAGCTCAAGTGGTAGAGCATTGTGTTTGCAAGCGCAAGGTTGGGGGTTTGAATCCCAGGGAACACATGTTTGGAAAAATGGTTAGCCTGAATGCAATGTAAGTCCCTTTGGATAAAAGCGTCTGCTAAATGCATAATAAAAATGCATTTAAATTTTAATTTAATTTTATTTTATTTTATATATAATATTTTTCTAGTGTATGACAAGCCCCCCCCCCTCGGGTATTTTGAGCAGTAGGATTGTATAAAACTATTAAATATAAGAGTCTATCAGTTAAAATTTCAAAATAAACCTTTTTTTTTACTTTTACTTTTGATGTACTTAAGTACATGTAAAATCTAATACTTTTGTATTTTTACTCAAGTAAAATTAAAAAGGCGTACTTAAAATTCCTAAAGTAATATTTTATAAGGGTACCTCTACTTTTACTCAGGTACTTGATTTGTGTACTTTGGCCACCACAGGTTAAGTGTCTTTTGACAGCGACCTTATACCACATTTAATAACCTCGAGGATGCATGTTAGTATCATCAAGTCCACATTTTAGTATTTAAATGCTACATTTTTCTATTTTCTGAAAGGATACCAGCCCAATGAGAGCTTTCTAAGTGCAGAATGTGTTGATTTCTGTTCAAATAACAGCACATAACATGTCTGACACAGAAGCATGCAGAAGTGTTGTTATTAAGCAGTGTTTTGGCTGGAGTTGGTTTATATTGAATGAGGTCATTTTAAGCTGATCCACAGACATCATAGCTCAAGGTCAACACTCATCTTGTTTCATCTTCCGCCACTGTCCATTAAAACAATATAAAATGCTTCACGATACGCATCTCTCTCGCACAAACTGTAAACCAGCCAAACAACCCCTGACACATTTTCAATATTATTACATTAAACCGAGTTTGATTGATAATGTAATATTGGGCTAAGGCAAAACATCAATCATGGCAAGTATATTAATTATTTAATATTGCAGTGTAATGCAGGAATCGATGCGAGTGTGTTCAGGGAGGAACGAGAGGGATGAAATCTGTGCTCCCCGCAGACCTGGAGGAAATGGACAGATAAAAAATAGAAAGATGTAGCTTAAAAAAATGAAAAGGTGAAGATGTACCAGTTCAATAAAAATTTATATTCATTTGCCGATAATGTCTTCCTGTGTCTGCACTCAGCAGTGCTGGGATTTGGTTTGAAGGCTCTAATTGAATTAGGACGCTTTTTTTCTGCACAGACGTGTGCCAAAGAGAGACAGATACAATTAGAAGAATACAGTAATTTAGCCATAGACAGGGGAAGCCGCTAAATAACCAAAAAAAAAAAGAGAGAGAGAGATGGAGGGAGGGTGCAAATGTAATAAGCGCTTGTGAAATTGAATAAGTGATTATAAAAAGAAAACAGAATTAGTGTGATGAGAGGAAAGGAAAGAAAAGAGCGATTGTCTCTTTCGTGAGGAATGGTTTACCTCTAATTGTTCTTCATTAAAGGATTACAGCTCTCTGTCACCACCGTAACTTATTTTTAGCCAGCGCTCAAACACATTTCTGCTGCATTAGTGTTACATTACAATATCTGTTAGCTTGCGCTGGTCTTGCTGTGTTAAGGTGGAAATGGTCACCCAGAAAAGCCATCATCAGAAAGACTTTTAGTAGTAAAAGGAAGCTGGGGAAAGAGAGATGGATGGATGGATGGAAGGGTCTGTGGAGGGGAGAGGGGTGGAGTGGGTTTCACATGGGATTTTGTGTCCTTGATTACTGGAGTCATTTCTGAGCTGCCAAGGGCTAGTTAACATCATGTTTCCTAAGCATGCTTCTTTGTCAAACACACACACACACACAGTGCTTGTCAAGGTGTCATCTTTGTATCTTTTTTTGTTTTTACCCTTTATATATTTAATACGTTTCATGAAATAATTAAACACAGTTTTTAGCTGGTAAAAATACTAGTGGCCTAAGACTTTTGCACAGTACTGTAAATGGGTATATATATGACATGGTTGTTTGAGACATGAAAAGCTACACATTGCATTAGATACGGTTAAAATAATTGTTGCCGAGCATACAACAAGTCAGAAACATTTTAACCACAGCACTAATATTTCAATTTTAAATCATACATATTTGCTTATTTAAATCCAGGTGGCTTTTTTTTTTTGGAACATGGGTAATGAATTAATGAGAAGTGAATGGTTATTTAATGTAAACACACCCACACAGCATCTGTGTGTATCATTATTCTCACGAGGACCAGCTGTCTTTAACCAGTGGCATTTCTGATTTCCTCTCGAACTCTCTCCACTTATAATTGTTTTAATGGAAAGTAAAAGCCCTTTTGAAATTTCCTGCTCTCATGGATCCCAGAGAGCATGAATTGATAAATACAGTAAATCTGTTAAGTACAGTGAATATGGGTGATCTGTGAGAGGAGGAGAAGGAGTGGGAGCTCAGGGTGACAAGATGCTTGCTGTCTTTGCGTTATTTACAGTGGAGCAAATTTGTTCTTGTGTTGCAGGGAAACAGGGAACATCAAAGCTGGATTAGAACATCTGGTAAGTTCTGCTTCTTCCCCCCCTTCAGTGTTTTCTCAATCTTTGATATCTGCATCCAGAATGAATGTTCAGCAATTGCCTTTGAATAGCTTGAGCTGTCAGACAGACTCAGAGGTCTCTAAAACTCCCACACCATCGCCTGGGTTTTCATGTCAGTCGCTCTTTCGTTGTCCCCTTCCGTTTTTTTATTTTATTTTTGCTTTTGTCTTTTTCGCTAAAAGGTGTTGTTAAATAATTTCTTTCCCCTGTAAGGATGAAGTTTGTGTGTTCTGTAAATGTTTTTGAGTCAGTAGGGCGATTCAGAAAATGGATTCAGCAGTGGAGCGTGAGTTTGTTTTGATCTGTATCCTCAAGCTGTTCAGTTGCCAGTTGAACGTTCATTCGTCGTACGGCTAACAGACTCATGTCAGGCACACGTTACCTGGAAAGATCACAGTTTCTTCCCTTTTCTACCTTCCTGCCTCCATCTCTATGGATGTAGGGCACGCTGTTGGCCCTTAAAATGAGCCCTAGGGAGTGTTTAAAAATGTAACGTCCAACATTTCCTGGGTTTTCTGCAGCCTTTCTAATCCAGGGTCAGAGTGCCATGCACTGGAGTTAAAGGGCTGCTTTTCTCCTTCTGGGTGGAACCGAGTTTCCATTTCTGCTGTTTTTTTTCTGTGGGATGAATAATGGAGAGAGGTCACAGCGGGGTCCTGACTCTCTGAATGTACACTCACCTCCCTCAGCTCCACACCCTGAATATTAAACGCAGGTCTGGCCCTTTAAGGGTCACTCAACACACCTGACCTTAATCCTTATCAATTATCATGCTTATTTTCTCAAATCAAATCTTTATCACATATTCCTGCTCATTCCTTCTCAAGATCTCTACTGCTAAGAAACCCTCACATTAGTGCTTATGACACATCAGAAGTTGATTATTCTTAAAAACATGAGGCAACCAGATTCAGTTTACATTTTTGGACTGGTCTATGTTTTCACTGTCAAACCAAAAATTGCATGTTGACCTGTTGCATTGAAAACTTTCAAAAACTCGATTGAATTATCTGACATTGTTAATTTAGTTGAACCAACTGAACAAAATCATTGCATCCTCAACACAAAATTGAGGTTTGACCTTTTACAGTCTTCATCAAACACAGCACCAAACCATGTGTGTATTGAAAGTGTGAATCTCACAGAACCAAGCAACCCCACAGAACACTAATCACCCCAATGGTGACTTCACATAACCTTTACAACAAAATATGATAATAAAAACTACATATAGCCAAGACATTTATGATTCATGAATAACATATTTATGTTATCATAAGACGCCAATTCTTTGCTAAAAATGCTAATTATTCAAGTGTGTCTTCAGTGAACAAAATGAGCAGCACACCAGCCTGTACTTGTCCAAACTAAAGGCTCAAAAACAACTTTATGCAACTTTTTCTACATTTAATAATTCAATGAACCTTAAAAATAACTTTTTAATAATAATAGCTTATTAATAATCCACAAAATTTATTTTTCAAAACATGTTTTGTGCCAGCTGTTATACAAAAAAAAAAAAAAAGTTTAGGTCAGTGGAATATAACTGCATTATTTTATTACATTATTATTGCCAGCATTATTATTTTATTTATATTTGGAATTATAGACTAAACTAGAGATGCATTGATCCAATACGGATTATCAGTATTGGTTACGATACTGAGGTTTACTGCCGGATCGGGTATCGGTCAGACGAGACCATTCCAAATCCAGTATTGTGCGTATGCTATTCTGTGTTATTGTTAAGCCCCACAAAAGGCACAAAATCATTATGAAGGACCATAAAGTCCAGGTCCAAGTGTTCTGAAGTCGTTCCATAGTTTAATGTTAGGCACAGATGAATGTTTAAGTCAAGTTCATGTAACTTTTCTCTCCTCTGCGGCTGTCTGCCATACTCTATTCAGTATTTAAACTGTATAATGTAAGACAATTAAATTCTCTCCAAGAGTGCACAATAACTGAAATGTAAAACTGTTGAAAGAAAAGGCTCATTAAACTATCACACAGATTTAAGACACTACGCATCAGTATCTCTTTCCTTTGTGCTTAAAACGTGTCTATGCTTAGCTCTATGTTGCTTCAAGTGCATCAATCTGCACACGGGATGCGTATAAGTGCATTGTCCCGCTCTGTATTGGAGCTTTTTGTAGTCTAATACTTTTGTAGAATGAAAGATTATTTATATCATTTGCCTTTAATAATCGAATGTATAGGACTCCTATGTCATATGTTGCTTCCTCATTACTGTGCTATACATTTTTAACGAAATGTCTTTTAATTTTATAGTCCAATTTTATATATAAATAAATCTACTTGTTTTCATGAATGTACAATTACAACAATACAAACAGCAATGCGTAACATTTTACCAGATTTAGTTCTACACCTATTTACATTTATTTGTTGCCCACTGAATTTCTTTCATATAAAAAATTGGGTGCTCATGTTTTTTTGAGAATAACTTTTGCTGCTTAATTAACAACTTACCTAGTTTATAATAGTATTTTTGTCATAAATTATGATTATATATTTTTTTCATTTGTTATTTTTCATTAAAATGAAGTCTGTATTTAGCAGATTGTGTTTAACACACAATACTTCTTCTATACTTCTGTGTGTTTAGGTCAACACACAGAAGTATAGAAATGGTATCGTTGTATCCCTAGACTAAAGCGTGATATCTTTCCAATCACATGACTTAGTATGACTTAGTTGAGTATCCTGTTAACCATACCACCGGTATGGCACCATTTCCAGAGAATGAACCACTTTTTATTCATTTTGACGGTGTGTCGCAGGTTAATGTGTAATTAACTCATCTTCATTAGGATAGAGAGATGGACAGATGTAGAGGGAACAGAGCATGAAAGGAAAGATAGAGCAAGGCTGATGGAAAGAGAGATTTGACAGAGGAGCGAGTGAAAGGGGAGGAGAGTTTATGAGCGCATGCATTGATCTACAGCTGTATAAAAGCACAGTGAATTATTGAAAAGAAGATTACATGCATAACCCTCTTGAATCAATATGTCTGTTTGAAAAGAGTCTCTCTACATGACCAATCCTGTGTGTCAAGTTAATAAATACATATTTAAATTAAGTAATAAAAAATAGATATATCTTAAATGGTATAATGTATGTCTTAATTATTTTAATATGTGATATTGTGTTTTTGGGGATAGAAAAACAGGACTTGCAAACATCGGATTAAATAAAAATTTATGTTAATATTGCACATTTCAAAATGAAAATGTGGCTCTGTTCTGCAGGTTTGCTGTTTCAGAGCAGTTCCTATTCGCAGTCAATAAATACTGAACATTTATGATCTACTACTGATGAATTATGACAACGGATATTTGGTGGTGATTATATTATAATGTGTCCTAATCTCACACGTTTTGAAATGAGCAACCAACGATAGTAAAGCAGAGACACTTCAACATAAGAGTCTATTTGCCTATTTAGGGCTTGTTTATTATTAAAGGTCCCACCATATTTTTTTCCTTGTTATTATTGGTATTTTTTTTTGATTACAGAATAAACATTCTCTGGCATTTAATTGAAAGAAAAATATTGTAGCTTCTGTATGAATATACATAAATTAAATACTTTTGCTTTTAAATGTCTTATTATATTTTTATTATGGGAAAACAAAACAAATGCAAATTAGAAAAATCTCATTATCCAGTGTCTGCACTATTTCTCTCCACAAGTTATGACCGATGGAAAATAAGTTTCTGTTCTCATTTAAAAGAGTAGAGTGTACTTGTTAAGCCTCTCACACAATGCTGATAGTGAAATTTACATGCTGTACGCTTAACTGTGGGGTATTTGTAAAAACTGAAGTATAATTTGGGCTTCACATGACAAAAACGCTGTGTTACTATCTTTAAAGCGCTGCTAAATCTATTCAGACTATTTAGATAAACACAGTGCAATGGTCTAAAGATTATTATTATTATTATTATTTTATAGTGCCATGGACTTTGCATATTACAGCTTTAAAATGTTAAATGTGTTTAAATTGGCATTTCCACCATTGGATGTAATTTGAGATTTGATTGTCTGTCATACGTGTACACTATGTTATTCTTAGTCGATTAATTTGATCAGCTAAAGTTTACAGCAGTAGTTGGACTTTATTTGTGCATTAAATGCGATGAAGTCGTAGTTCCAGTAAAACATGCAGACATGTTTCGTATTCAGATCTATGATTCCTGAAAATTTGAATATGTGAAAATTGCATCTGGGAAATTTATAGTGGACTTTATAAAAGCTGGAAGATTGTGTCCGCTCGTCAGACAGCAGGTGCTGCAGTATTTTATCAAGATTTGTGTCGATGAACAGTAAGTCTACTCCCCCTGTATTCCTCCCCGAAATACATTTACATTCACCCTGCGAATATGATCCATAAACAGCCCTCTTCAGATCTACCAGTGTTAAAAGACGGAAAACTTTACAAAGTCAAGACGAAGGCAACTTTATAACCTTAAAAGTAGCTACTTCTAAACTTGCGTTCCCAAAATATCCAGTTATCAAAACTGAGCTGTTTCTCCACAACATTTTCAAGAAAATTTGTATCTTCTTAGTTTTGCCGAATGGCGAACACAGTTTAGATGGCAAATCACATTTAACCTTATTTTTTGTGGGACCATTATGGTTATGATTATTAGCTTTTGTGTGAAAAAAAGAGAGTATTTTTATTTGTTTTTCATTGTATTTTTGGTTTATTGCTTTACTGAGCTCAACAATTTTTCTTCATTATAGAGGCCTGAATCTAGCTAGACCAGATGTACAGCTAACTAATCACAGTAAAAAAAAAAAAAAAAACACTTACTACTGTAGTATGTATGAATGTTCTGTGTTGGGACCTTCTGTCGTAATCTCATGTCCATCAGATTTAAAAATGCAAAAATGATATGTAAAACTGATTTTCCCCATGGGTTTTAGCTTTTGAGGCCTTGTTTATTTGTAATTAATTATTTACGATTCATATTAGCACCAACGATTGCGAGAAACAGCTCTGTTTTGGCTCCAGATCTTTGGCTGCTTAATAATAGATTTATCCCATAACATCATCAAAAGCACCTGTCTTCCTCGAACTGAACGAGGGAAGATCAGGGCTTTAGAAATCAATGGAGCGGGCTCCAGCGCTCGTCCCAGTCCACTCCGGCTCTCTTCCTCTCGCCGTGTTTGCCAGTAATTTGATTGTGGGATAAAGAGGTGATCTGACAACACCTCACCGAGTGTCAGCTAAATGAAAGCCGAGGAGCTGCGCGAGGATAATTTGCAAGCAGATTTACATGCTTATTACACTAATGATTTCATCAGATTGGAGGTGTCTGCGAGTCTGCCACGGGCCTCCGTCTCCCTGCGTTTGTGAAATAAGCCGCCCGGCTAAATGATGGAGTCGTCAGGCTGACCTTTAACCTGACGCCTGCCCAGACATAATTGCATGTCATACTGATAGAGGGGACGGCCACGGCTTTCATATCCCGCCGCTTTATCTCTCTCTCTCCGTTAAGATTCGTTCCTCTTTGCATAGATCTCACAACAGAACAAAAACAAGAAAGAAGTATCGCATCTCCATTTCCAAACGATGGTGTCAGATTTAGCGCGAGGTCCTGGCGTATATATATCACGCCGGGCGAACTGGTCCCTTACTGTATACGCATTATCTAAATGGTATCTCTGAATGTCAAGGGCATAAAGGAAATTAAATCGGAAAGTGCAGATAGAGCAACGGCGATTTTATCTCCTGATGATTGCAGTTTTGATAGGTATTCCAGTGAATTTCATTTTCTCCGGATGGCGAGGAGATGAGTTAGCCGCCACATTTGTTCATTTTTCTACTACATGATTTATGTGAGTTGAGTGTGAGCCCAATGCCCAGCCCGCTCTGGCTTGAACACACACACACACACACACACACACACACACTTATACACGTGCATGTCAAAAAAGTCTATTAATACAATTGCCTTCCATTTTGGCCCGAGTCTTCTCTCTGTGTGTGTGTGTGTGTGTGTGCGCGTGTGTGTGTGTGCGTGAGTGCGTGTGTGTGCGTGTGTGTGCGCGTGCAGGGGGAGGGAGGGTGTGTTTGTGTGAATTGCGCGGTTGAAGGCGAGGACCGCCGCGGTTAAACCTCTGTCATCACTCACCCTTGTTTACATTCTAAATGCGTAATGAAATCTTGTTGGCAATAATCAAGGAAATAAAAGTTTGGGAAAATTGTAAAAGTGGTGAAGTTTGAGAAATGAGCGTCAGGCGGCTAAATAACATTTTGGGGCAGGAAAGCTTATTATTATGCAGCGGCAGTGCCTACTGTAGACACAAAGATGAACAGCCTCTGCTTTCCTAAATGCTGTTAGCGCCGTCCTGAAGTATGGCACATTGTAAAAAGGCCTCCGATTTCATATTGAGATTATATTTAAAAAAGATATCCATACACAACATTATATTTTATAGACGCCCGGCCCAGAACTCCTGATATGCAGTATTTGTTATAAATATATAAATAAACATATTGCACTGGAGCCCATCTCTACCCTGATCTTATAGACCTGGATATTAAAAACTGAATATTGCATTTTCTAGGGGGATCCTGTATCGTAATGCTGCGGTCCTTATTTTTTTTATTTATTTTTTAGGTTAAGGAATGGGCCAGAGGTTGGAAATAACAAATGAAAAATGACTATAAATGAGGATGAAGAAGTCAGATGAGATGAGATGAGATGAGCGATGAGTAACGGGATAAACTCTGTATATACCATATAGGCCGTATACACTATATACTGCTGTTCAGAAGCTTAAAGTTGCAACAATGATGAATTTACTTAATCAAAAATACAGTCAAATATGTAATGTAATATAGTATTACAGTTAAAAATCTGAATGTAATTTATGCCTGTGATCAATGATCTTTTAGGAATCATTCTAATATGTCGATTAGCTGCTCAAGAAACACTTCTGATGATTAAAGTTTAAAAATAGCATTTATTTCAAATGAAATTTGGTGTAGCAATGTAAAATACACACACACACACACACACATATAAATGTTTGTTTATATATATATATATATATAAAATGACTCCCTAAAAGGATATTTCCCCCAAAAATGAAGATTCTGTCATATTTCTATTATAGGATTCTGTCAGATACTGTATTTTGAACAATGTTGGTAGCCAAACAGTTGATGGTAGCCACTGACTCCCATAATATAAAAAAACAAATACTCAATAGGCGTTTCTCAATGTCAAGGATACTTCCTTGGCAGGACTGGTCTTTCCAAGTCACTTCCTTCAGAGGCTAGACGAGGCTCCTCTTTAGCATACGGAGAACACATAAATGGAACAGGCTAGCAAGTGCACGTAATTGCGTCATTTCGTCAGTGAAAAGGTCAGTTTGAATAACGCTGTGAATGGTATAATGGTACAATATTCCCGTTAAATTACTTTGGACAACATAACTAGTTATTTATAAAAGAAATCCAGATGACGCAACCAAGCTAACAATTGTTAAATGACAGGTCCGGTTCAGTTAGCCATTTGTATTTGTATAATATGTATAATATCAATATCGTAGTAATTTGTACTGGTATTTAAACGTTAAACTTTACTTATGTTTACTACAGTTATAACAAATGTTTGGTAACGTAAATAAAAACCATTAATGCTCTGACTCCGCTAACGTTCGACATTTTTGAATTTTTGAACAAGATAGCAAAGCTGCGCGCATAGGATTGTGGGTGATTTGAGAGCGCGAAGAGCGCGAAGGATACACATATGCATCCTTTCCTGTGTATGGGATATTTTTCAAACGAAGTACTCAGTCCTTGGTTGAAATTCCGAGGATCCTCGACATTGGAACAGTCCTTCCACGGATGTTGATGATGTAGCATCCTCGAAATTCTGGCTTCCGATGATCCTTCTTTGACATTGAGAAACGTCCCGCCACTGAAGAGACAAAAATCTGTTGTCCTGATGTCATACACACGATGGCCTTTTCTTAAAGGGGCGGATTCCCCAATACAACAGCGTGGACAACCATTCAAGGGACATGGACAAACTCTTCTTTTTTATTAATTATATATACTTATATATATTAGGGGTGTAACGGTATGCAAAAATCACGGTTCGTTACGTACCTCGGTTTTAAAGTCACGGTTCGGTTCATTTTCGGTACAGTAAGGGAAAGAAATGCAAACATTAAACTGCAGGTTGTTTATTACTATAAACTTTTTTTAACAATTTGTTTACACTTTTTTAAAATATTTTTTAATCAAATATATATAAAATAAAAAAAAGAATAAGAAATAAAATACTGCTGCAAAGTTCTCCACTAAATAAAATATTCTCAGTCTCAAACCAATATCATATAATCAAATATAATGAAAAATATAAATAAATAACTGATTACAGTGCACCATTACCAATCCCAGCTTGTAGGCCTGCTCATATTTAAAATATATATATAACTTTTCCAAAGTGTAAAATGCAGCATGAACAGTTTCAGTTTTTAGACCTGCTCAGATTTCGTTATTGCGTTGGACTGATCAGAATTAAGAGCAAAGGTCTGTTTAAATGCCGACGGGAGCTGCGTTTAAATTATAATCGTTTTTGTCCTTGTTGTAGTGATGTTCACACTCACGTGATGCATTTTGAAAACCTTAGGCCGGTGACACACTGGCATATTGCACCACTTGATGGTGTCCTTTATCAGTTGGCTTTATATTTATGCTCAACATGAAGTATAGATATTGTTGTTGTGAAGACAAGATCCTGGTCTATCGGCGCCTCGGCGGCCTCCCTCTATGTCACCTACAGTAGCAGCAGCGCACCAGCGCAGCGTCAGGCACGATTCAGGTGTGTAAAGACACAGAAAACGCGAAGCAGCCGTCACGCAACTGACACGCAGCAGAAACGCCACGCTCACGCCACGCAGCCAGTGTGTCACCAGCCTTAGTATCAGCTGCAGAGCGGGATTTGCGCTGAACGCTGAGACTTACGCCACTTAATATGTTTGTTTGGAAACACGAAAATGTACCTATGTTCCGCACACAAAATATTGCATTGGGTCATTCGGTACACACGTGCACCGTAACGAAAGCCCTGTATCGAAACGGTCCGGTACGTTACACCCCTAATATATATATATTAGGGGTGTAACGGTTCACAAAATTCACGGTTCGGTTCGATACGATACACTGATGTCACGGTTCGGTTCGGTTCGGTTCGGTTCGATACGTTTTAGATACAGCAAAACGTAAAAACATCTCAACTTTTCAGAATGCCGCAAGCGCACCGCGGGTCATGTGACAAGAACTAACCAATCAGCTTCATCCTTTCCCGTAACAACGTTGAGAGCTCAGCCAAGATGAAGGATCAGCTGATCATAGTTGTATATGGATTGCAATTTTGAAATAAATTCAGTAGCAGAGCTACTGCAAGCGATTTTTAGAGCTGCAAATCCATTTATCCTTCGCTGAAATTTCCGCGTCTCATGGAGAGAGCACGTCATTGTTGCTTAGCAAAGACAGACGCCTCATGAGCGCTTCTGCCCGAGCGCTTTGGAAAGGAGGAGAAAGACGCGCTTAGCGTTTTCCACGCGTTTTTAGGAGCGATATGTGAACGGCCCCTAAGGCGCTCGCTCACTCAGCACGCGCTGAAGGCTCGTTGCAAAATGTCTAATGCATTTAACAGACCAGAAATATAAGATCCTAAAATAACCAACAGGTCTGGTGTTTGGGTTGGATTCCCTGTAAGCTATAGTTTCTAAATGCTGCAGGGATAGTTTGCTGCGTGCATGTTTCTCCTTTTTTTCGTCTTTTCCAAGATAGTACTGACGCATATATCCCAGATATTCCCGCTGGTTTTTTTTTTTTTTTTTTTTTTGTAATCCCGCTGGTGTACCCTGTCATGTTGCAGATGCGACATACCGTTGTTTTTTTATCCACCACTCTCTTGCCATCACCATTATAGCTTAAAGGGAATCCAAAGTGCACCCAAACACCAGACCTGTTGGTTATTGGAGGATCTTCTCATTTCTAGTCTGTTAAACGCATTGGCTATTTTGCAACGAGCCTTCAGCGCGTACTGAGTGAGCGAGCGCCTGCTGAGTAGCCAAACATAAACATATAAGATGGTGTTATTTTCTTCTTCGGGAGTGTCAGGGGCGTTGCCTGTTACGTTGTTTGGGTTATTGGGCTACCTTGTTGAACGCATATCATTATATTTCTTTCTCTCTCTTTTTTTTTTTTTTCAAATATAATTAATTACTCCAACGAACCGTTCGGTATACATAATGCGTACCGCGTACCGAACCGAAAGCGTCGTACCGAACGGTTCAATACGAATACGCGTATCGTTACACCCCTAATATATATATATATATATATATATATATATATATATATATATATAAATGTATCTAAAGAGACAAATTATGCAAATTTTTTGGATA
Source organism: Carassius gibelio (assembly GCF_023724105.1). Lineage (NCBI taxonomy): Eukaryota > Metazoa > Chordata > Actinopteri > Cypriniformes > Cyprinidae > Carassius > Carassius gibelio. Next base: position 22,578,075 of record NC_068410.1, on the reverse strand, counting down.
TAAAAGCTTACCTAATATAACACACCCTTTTATAGTCCTTTTTTGTTATCATGGCAAATGAGTTATTTATGTACAGCACACAAGACACAAGCCACAGTGTAAGTACACATTGGTACATTGTATCTACAGCTCTAATGTTTGTGTAACTAAACACGTGTAACAACCCACGGTATGGCTTGCGTAAATACAAATGTAACAGGACATTGGTTACAACATTTTTGGTAATGAAAATAGAAATATGTAACAGCACTTTTTGGTAAAGAAAGTGTTACATTTTATATTAGATTCATCATGTAATCACTTTACATCATCACTTTACATATCCCTAAACCTACCCATCTCCACCCACTGGATCAAATGGTTCCAATTACTCTTATACATGTTGTGAATTCCTGTTACACAAGTTCTTAGTGAAGTGAAAAAGTGTTGTTACCAATGTCTTGTTACACATTTGTACTTAGATAAACCATCCTGAGGGCTGTTACATGTGTGTGTTACAGAAATATTAGAGCTGTAGATACTATGTACCAATGTGTACTTACACTGTGGCTACATACTACACACACATCTAGTTATGATGTAAGTACACAAGTATCAGGGACACTTAATATAAAGTGGGACCCAAAAGAAAAAGTATTTAAAAAAATGGAATCCGAAATTAAAAAGGAAGAAATGGAATTTTGAAATAGATAGAACTGAATTTGGGGGGAAAATATTAAATGGATTTCATAGGTGCCTGCTTGAGCAGCAAATCAGCATATTATTCTGATTTCCGAAGGATCATGTGACACTGAAGACTGGAGGAATGATGCTGAAAATACAGCGGAGCATCACAGAAATAAAATTTAGCACAGATCTGATCCTATCCACCTCAGTTTTTTCAAAAATAAATAGAAACCTGTGCTAATTGGAAAAATCTGACAAGAAGGTTGGATCCACAGTTTTGGTGATAATATTGAATAGTAATGCTAAAATGTCTGTCACTTTTGACCACGAACACCAAGTTAGGTAAACGCTTTACATCACAGCACAAGGGTTAAACATGGTCTCTATGTAGTCATTGTGTGCACATTCTCATGTTGCTCCATTTTTTTTTTTTCACACAATGAAAGGAATGACAAAAAGATGAGTAAATACTAGCAGAATAAAAAAAAAATGTCTGAGTGGTTCCTTTTTATTTTGAAAAACAGTTTTGGAAAAGTTTTACTGTTGCATTTCTGAAAAGTTTTGCTTACAGACAACACTGTTGTCAAAGCGATCCGTTCGTTCACATGGATCCACGAAAGCGGCTAAAACCGCTGTATTACTCACGTCAGGTCAGTAGTTGGCGATGTCACTTTGTGAAGTAACACGATTCACCTTCACGCACAACTATACAAACCACAATATGCCACTGTCGTTTAAATAAACAGCTTTCCGTTGTTTGTATACAGGCCCCTTAATTCTTTTCAAATCAGTGGCAATGCTTTTCTGTAAGTTTAAACCTTTTTAAGCAGCACTGCAACATGGTACCACTTTTACCTGTTTCTGTAACTATTCCTGCAGATTGGTCTTAATTAGGATTCAGAGCGTCCGCTTCATTGATTAACCGGTCAGTTCTGTTAGTTAGGACACGGCTTCGACGTTTATAATGACTAGATCAGCTAGTGTTCTGAATCCAGTGGGTGTCAAACAGTGTTTTGTAGCTTATTTGTATTATATCTGTGTCAAATTTTATCAGCTCGCTCTCTCTCTTATTGCTCAGTGTTTGCCAGAATGAGGCCTGTCTCATAATTTGACAAACTTATCTAATTATTAATCCGCCACCCATTTGTCATCCTTTGAAACTAATTATATTTTTCTTCATATTGATGTGCATTTTTTTTCTCCCTTTTGTGTGTTTTCCTTTTTTCTCTCTTGTCTAAACACTCGGTGGTGTAATATCTCTGGACACTTGCCTCAGGGTCACTTGAAACAAATGCAAATGCAATGGTAGAAATTTCATAATAAACTGTAACTAAGATGATTGCCCTGCCAGCTATTATCCTTCCATTTAAGTCGTGCGATCCGTCTGTTCTTCTGCCTCGTTATTGCGGCATGACTGGATGTTATTGTAATGAGAGAGAGAAGAGAAGACGGCTTTGAATGGGAGGAGAGAGAGGGGGTTTATCTGAACATTCAATAATCCTTCCTTTATTTCTGTCTGCTTGATTGATGTCCCGAAACAGTCTGATATGCTTCTGATAACAATATAAAGGAGGGCAAAAAAGAGAAAAAGTAAGAGGAGCACACTCCGAAAGACCACAGAGAAGAGCAGCCCGTGTTTTCGTCGAAGTTATCGAGGGCGAGGTGTCAAAAACAAGCAGATTTCCGAGCGGAGCTTGATATGTTTGTCATCCAAGACAGTTTTACATTAAAGCGGGTCATTATACTTCCCTGTCATCACCCCAAATGACATTTTTAGAAAGTGACACCTTTACAGTTTGATAAATCAGATTTCTGCTGAATAATGTGCGTTACGGCTGTCAGCGACACCCACATTCTTGCAGGATCCACATTTAAATTTCATCCTATTAGCATTTAATTTCTCTGTAATCCTACACACCTTCATAACACCAACACACACCGGGCTCTCCTGCGTTCGAGAGCAATCTATAGCCCTTTATAACTTCCCTCGCTCATCATTCTTCTTGCTTGACAATTAAGAGGCTGGAATCTAATAGTGGAGATATTGGAATTATATCCCAGCCTCTTCCAGAGCCACCACGCTCAAATTCGACACGCTTAGCCCTCGTGCGCATGTTTACACGCGTGCACACACCCTCGCGATCCGCTGGGATTTATCGTCATTTGTGCATGACTGAAGATGTGATTTCCTCTAGACTATTATTCTTTTTAACCCTGCCACTGAAGCTGTGTTGTTGGATGTTTTTATGCATTGTAGGACTGCGTGATACCGATATTTTCAGCATGTTTGACCAATTCAAGACAACAATTTAGTCAACTTAAAAATGTAACTACAACTTTATTAAAACCTTGCTACAAAAAAAAAAAGATATGTTTCAAGTGTGGCACACACAAAGTGATCTAAAACAAATTAACTTCACTGTTAAAAATAAATGTTCTTTACCAGGAACATTTTATTTTAAGGTCCGATTCTCGCCATTAACAGACCATGAACTTCTTTTTGACTAATTTACTGCTTATTAATAGTTGGTAAGTTTAGGTATTGGGTAGGATTATGTAGAATATGTTCATGCTGAGTATGTGCTTTATAAGAACTAATAAACAGCCAGTATATTGATAATAGGAATGCTAACTAGTTAATAGTGAGAATTGGTCGCTAATACTAAAGTGCTTTTCCCAATACTATCAATGGAAACTTGCACAAAATCTTTTTTATCTTGTCAAAAAAGGTTATGAAAAAAGGTTATGTTCACTAAAAGGTTCTTTGAGAAATCATAAATGGTTTTTCTATGGCATCACTTCAAAATACCTTTATTTTTAAGAGTTTTGTTAAATATCTTTGCGGAAAAGATGCACGAAAGCAAGTATTTTGCAAAATTGTCTTAAAAATGTTCTCAGTGTTCAGAAGTAATAAAATGCTACTGATACTAAAGTAGTGTTTGTCTGGAGTTGTCTTGTGTAATCTTGTTTCTTCCTAATCCAGTGTTTAGAGCGTTAACTGATGTGCTTCTCTGTGGTTCTAGACTCCTGCAGAACAGGCCAAAGCTCGTCTCCAGCTGCTTCAGGCTGCAGGTACCACTGTTTTCATCTCTCTTAAGACTGCACAACTCGACCGTTCACTGTGGTCACTCATTTTGTGAATATTCAGTATGCATCTGACAGGACTCCAGGGCTGTTGAGAATCATAAAATGACTTGTTTTGCATTAATAAGTGCAGTTAGTAATAATATTACACATTTATTCCTTGGCAATACACATTTGACAATAAAGCACTGTGCTTGAGAAGCATACGAAATTTACTTTTATTAACAACAGTAACATGCAAAATCTAATTTTTTGATAAAATAATATAATACAAAAATAATATATTCTATTCTTCTTGAAGATACCATTATTCTTCTATAGTATTGTACAGAACTGACGGATAACTTCAGTGATTATCAAAGGAACACTCTTTATGTGTGACTCAGCTGCAAATAGTAGTTTGTGTTTTTCAAGGTTTTCAAAGCTTTTCTTACATCATACACTAATAAAAGTGCAACATTTTGACAAAATTTGATATCTTGATGATTTTATATTTTGTTATAGTGGTTTTATGATTTCAAAATATAAAGCTAAAAGTAAAAAAAAAAAATCTAATAATAAAGCCAGTAAGTGCTCCTCTGCTGCCATCTACTGGTTATATTAGTTATTTTACGTTTGCTTGTTTGTTTTTAAGTTTTGCATAAATGTTTATTTACACACACCATGGTAACAGTTAGTGTTACTGTTTTTCTGTTTGATTTGTTTATTACAGAGAACTCTGTGCTGAATTTCAATGCTTCTCATTAGATTTTGCAGCAAACTTTATTAATTCTGCAGTGAATTCAAACACTTCTAACTGGATCTCGAAACACGGTGCAGTAACATTTTTACGAAGTCAACACTAGTTGCAGAGTAAACCTGTTCTGGGCTCAGTTCTGTTTGCTTCCGCAGCTCACACGACTAGCGCGGTTTCATTACACTTTTGTTTCTTTTGCTATTTGCTATTTCTCAGAAATGGTAGCACTTACGATTTGAACAACGCAGTGTTTGTGCCAAAGCAAACGCTCACAAAATTATGTTGCACTGACAGAAAATATGTTCGCAAAATGCAACCATTTGGCTGCAGTCTGGAGCCCTGATCTGAGCACACTGCAATGGTTACTGTATCCCACAATGCAATGTGGTTGACCTTTTAAACTCACCTTGAACTGACGTGGGATGTGTGAGCCAAATATGTAATAATATGGCCGTTTATGTATATTTTTAATGTGCTGTAGCCGTCTAGTTTCACATACACCACTTCGTATGCCTCTCTGTAAGAAGATTTCAAAGTCAATACCTCTTCAGAAATTGAAGATATTCTGAACATCAATGTGCAGAAGGGTTTCCAATCTCAACAGCTTTAATTCTTCCTAGGCTCATTTCAGCAGAGGTCTCTCTGAAGCACAAGTCACGTGAATGAGGCTATAGTAAAGTGTGTGTGTGAGACCTGATGAACTCATTCAGAAATACTACGAGCAGAACAAACTCAGCCCTTTATTTATTTGAATGAAATCTGTTGTTTAATTAATAATTGTTTAGCTTGATGGAGATTTAATATTTGTGCTACAGTATAATTCGTAATGTAGCTTTGTCAGTGCAGTAATGTGTAAGATCTATTAAATGTTTTTAATGTCATTCGATTTCTTTAACACTGTTAACGCATTCGCTGTAAAAAAAAATGCAACTGCATATTTTCAAGTTTTATGAAAACTTTTGAGTCTCAAATACAAAAAAAAAAAATATATATTTTTTTTTTCTTAAAACTACACAAATAGCTATTCCAGACCAACAAGAATTACCCTAAATGTTGCCTCAACTAGTCAATCACCATTGTCTGAACAAAGAATTTCATATTGTTGAAATGTTAAGGCTTTGTGAGTTCCCAGCATGCATTGCAGCATGAATAAATTATGCAGTAACTGTTATAGGATTATTGGTTTGCTGGCTTCATTTAAACTTTTTCTGTTGTCGTTTTGTCATTATTGTTAGTAACTGCACTGAGATATAAAGAGCTCATCTTTTTAACGTGTTGATTACCACAGTTCTTCAGGTTTGTGTCTAGTTTTGAGTCCTGGAGTATTTTCAACCACATTTGTGACCCTGGACCACAAAACAAGTCATTTTTTTTTTTTTAACTGAGATTTATACATCACTATAAATGATCTCTCCATTGATGTGTGGTTTGTTCGGAGGACAATATTTGTCTGAGATACAACTATTAGAAAATCTGGAATCTGAGGGAGGAAAAAAATCTAAATATTGAGAAAATCATCTTTAAAGTTCTTAGCAATGCATATTACTAATCAAAAATTAAGTTTTGATATAGTATATATTATTATTATTATCAACTGACAGCTGTAGAAGTTGATGATCAGCGCTCTAGGTTTACTGAACGCTGTTTCTGGAAGCGTCTGAGCTGTACTTGCTTGAACAATGTAGACGTTGTCTATTTATCGGCTTTCCATTTAATTGTGAAGGTTTAATATGATGATAGGTATAAGATATTAATTAATTAGTTTGTTTAGATCTTAAAAAGGTCAAACCCTACACTGTTAAGATGTATTTCATGCTGCAGTTATTCACATAATAGTGTCTACCAAAAATGATTTAAATGAGAATAAATATTGATAATGTAAGTCTATAACAGTGGTTCTCAATCATCAGCACACTTCCAAGAGAGGTTTACCATGACTTAAAATGACTGAAAACAAGACGCCCAGCTCTAAAACAAGCTGAAAATAAATATTTTTTCTAGTTATGTGATGTAACGTACTCGGTTACGAACGTAACCTCGGTTCCCTGAGATACGGAACGAGTACTGCGTATGGGGAAAAGCTCCTTTTTTCCTCGATACTGAAGCCTTTTTTCAATAACGCAGTGCAACTGCACTGCCATTGGTTTAATCTGTAAACTTTTTTAAACCAATGACAGCGCTGCGTAGCTGCGCGAGCCTGTGGTGATGCAGCGCGCCAAAGCCCGCCAGAATGGGCGGGGCGAATGGCTATATAAGCAGGCAATCGCCAGAGGAAATCAGGTCATACGACTGAAGCGACAACACTGAACCCGCAGCCTCGTGGCACGGCATATAACGCAGTACTCGTTCCGTATCTCAGGGAACCGAGGTTACGTTCGTAACCGAGTACGTTCCCTTTCGATACTTCACTCATACTGCGTATGGGGAACGAATTCAACCGCGCCGTGCCACGGTAGGGAACGACAAGACTTAACTTGAACACCCTGGGGTCCAGAGGATAAGTGAGAGGGCCGGAGCCATCGAACCCTTGACGCTACACTGCTGAGAGGGAGCTAGCTCCCTGGAGGTGGTATGATGACAGAGTCTGCTAGAGGCTGTCGTATCAAACCGAAAGAACCCGAGCATGCAAGGTCGGGATATCCAAGTTATAGAACCTGACAAAAGTGGACGGCGAGGACCAGCCGGCCGCCTCACAGATGTCCTTAGAGACACCACTAGACCAGGCCCATGAAGAGGCCATCCCTCTAGTAGAGTGGGCTCTAACTCCTATGGGGCACTCAAGGCCCATAGAGGAGTAACATAGAGCGATAGCTTCAACTATCCAACGCGAGAGGCGTTGCTTTGAGACCGAAGACCCTTTGGTGCGGTCACCAAAGCAGACAAAAAGCTGGTCAGATTGCCTGAACGGCTGAGACCGCTCAATGTAAATTCTCAAAGCCCTCACTGGGCAGAGTAAATCCAGCTCTCGCTCACCTGACAACGGAGGCAGAGCTGAGAGGGAAATTACCTGTGCTCTGAATGGCGTCGAGAGCACTTTAGGTACGTAGCCATGCCTGGGTTTTAAAATGACCTTAGAGTCATTGGGCCCAAACTCAAGGCATGCAGGGCTCACCGAGAGGGCCTGCAAATCGCCAACACGCTTGACCGATGCTAGATCAAGTAGCAGAGCGGTTTTGAGCGTTAGGGGCCGAAGGTCAGCTGACCGTAGCAGTTCAAAGGGAGGTCCTTTGAGTGCTCCAAGGACCGTGTGAAGGTCCCAAGTGGGAACGGTAAGAGGGCGTGGGGGCTTCAACCGCCTAGCACCTCTCAGGAAACGCACAATGAGGCTGTGTCGACCCACTGATTGGCCAGCAATAGGAGCATGAAATGCTGCAATGGCTGCTACGTACACTTTGAGTGTGGAAGGGGTGAGACCCTTTTCTAGACGCTCCTGGAGAAATGACAGTATGACAGGCTCAGAGGCTCCCATCGAGGGACCATACATGCAGAGCCCAGAGTTCTGGCTGTGGATGCCAGATTGTCCTGTTCGCCTGAGAGAGGAGGTCCCGCCTCAGGGGGATCGGCCATGGGGCTTTCATGGAAAGCCTGAAAAGCTCCGAGGACCAAACTTGGGTCCTCCAGAGTGGGGCCACTAGGAGGACTCTGTGTCTGTCTTCCCTGACTCGTCTGATGACCTGAGGGATCAGAGCAATCGGGGGAAAAGCATAAAGAAGGAGGCTGGGCCAGTTGTGGGCCAGTGCATCTGTTTCCTTTGAAAAATAAGTTGGGCAATGAGAGTTGCTTTCTGAGGCGAAGAGGTCGACCTCTGCCTTCCCGAAAATCTCCCAGATTTTGAGAACTGTCTGGGGATGGAGCATCCACTCGTCCGAGGGGACATTGCTCCGTGAAAGCATGTCTGCTCCCAGATTCGTCTTGCCAGGTATGTGTGTCGCCTTGAGCGATCGCAACCTGGGTAATGCCAATTCCAAGAGGCGCTTTGCCAGTGCGCAGAGGCGGCTGGACGAAAGGCCGCCTTGGTGATTTATGTAGGACACCACTGTCATGCTGTCCGACTGGACTAGGATGTGGCGCCCTTCCAAGATTGCCTGAAAGGATTGAAGGGCTCGTTCTACTGCCAGCATCTCGAGGCAGTTGATATGAAGATGGCTTTCTTCGTGCGACCACGAGCCGAAGGCTGGTCTGCCCTCGCACAGAGCACCCCAACCCAGGTTGGACGCATCTGTTGAGAGTACCGTCCTTCTGGAAACCGCCTGTAGGGGTACTCCACGACTGAACCAAACAGGGTTCATCCAAGGCTCCAGGGCTGCTAGACAGGCCTGGTTGACCCTGATGCGAAAGCGGCCGTGCCGCCAAGCATGAGGTGGGACCCGGAGTTTCAGCCAGTACTGCAAGGGCCGCATTCGTAGGAGGCAGAGCTGTAAAACTGGGGAGGCGGAAGCCATCAGCCCTAGCATCCTCTGAAAGAACTTCAGAGGGAAACAGGCTTTGTTCTTGACAGAGGCCGCGAGCTGCTGAAGTACAAGAGTGCGCTCTGGTGATATGACCGCCCTCATATTGACGGAGTCGAAAACTGCTCCCAGGAACGTAATATGTTGGCTGGGGAGCAGTGAGCTCTTGGCGAAATTGACCCTGAGTCCTAGGCACTGTAAGTGGCTCAGGAGCATGGATCTGTTGTGGTCTAGCTCGGTTCGTGACTGGGCTAGAATGAGCCAGTTGTCGAGATAGTTCAGAATGCGAATTCCCATCTGTCTCAGAGGGGAGAGCGCCTCGTTCATGCACTTCGTGAAAGTGCGGGGAGCTAGAGACAGCCCAAAGGGAAGGACTGTATATTGGTAAGCCACACCCTCGAACGCGAACCTCAAGAATCGTCTGTGATGGGGGGCTATCTGGATGTGAAAGTAAGCATCTTTCAGGTCCAGCGAGAAGAACCAGTCCTCGGGGCAAATCTGCGTGAGGATCTGCTTCAGTGTCAACATCTTGAACTTCCGTTTCATGAGGGAAAGGTTCAGGTGTCTGAGGTCTAAGATGGGTCTGAGACCGCCATCTTTCTTGGGGACAAGGAAATAACGGCTGTAGAACCCCGACCCGCTGTCTGAGGGAGGAACTATCTCTATGGCTCCCTTCCTTAACAGCGTCATCACTTCGGTGCGGAGGACCTGAGCATCGTCCGGCTCTACCGAGGTGGGAATCACTCCGCGAAAACGCGGGGGTCTTCGGGCGAACTGCAGTGAGTATCCGTGTTTTATTATCCCCAACACCCACTTGGACACTCCGGGGATGGCCTGCCAGGCCTCGGCCCGCGTGACAAGGGGCTGGATAGTGTCGGATGGCAGACCGCTGATCAGGGGCCTGAACACTGACGAGTGTGGAAGAGGAAAAGTGCTCTCTTTTTGAAAATGTGAAATATTTATTGTGTTCGCCATAACAACGGCGCTTTGCGTGGACGCAACAACAGTGGGCCCAGGTCGCACAGCAGACAGGCGAGAGAGCTTCTGGGGTGGTCCGGCCGCGGCCTGACCTCAGGGAAGAATGGGGCAGGTCGCTGGCGGGGGGCCCGGCGGCGTCCTGGCAGGTACCACTCGTCCAGCCTGCTGCGTGTCGGCTCTTCAGGGGGGGCCCACTCCAAATGGAGTTCCTCAACGGCCTTGGAGAGGATGCGGAGAAGCTCGGCATCCATCCCAGCTCTGGCGTCGATGGGCTCCAGTGACGGCAGGTGGGCGGGGTCAGAATCGCCGGCCCAGTCCTCCGTTTCAGAAGCCGCGAGTGACATGGAGTCGTCAAGCGGCTCGTCCTCCGATCCGCCAAAAGAGACGAGGTCGCTCGCTTCAGCCGAGGGACGCTGCTCTGGGCGTGAGAAGAGGACAGGGGACGGCTCTCTCATTGGAGAGGGCGAGGCACGCGGGCGCTGAGCCGGCGTGAGCTCACCCAAATCCGGGCGCTGGGCCCCTCTTCCCCGCTGTCTTTTCCTGGCCGCAGAGAGGCGAGACTCATGCTTTCACAAAAGCAGCGTGAAGTCTCAGTGAGTGCAGCCTCAGCATGGGGTTTACCCAGGCAGAAAACACACTCACCATGGCCGTCGTCCTCATGCAGAGGGGCTCTGCATGTGCCACAGCTGTGGCGCGGCATGGCCGTCGCCGTTAAAACGGCGTTAGAAACGCTCTTTTAGAGCGGTGAAAACCGCTGGAAAAAGCTCTTTTAGGATCGCCGGATGGCGGCAGGAGATCGCTGAGAAGCGGCCGGAAGCGGGAAGCGGGCGGCCCGAGATCGGCACTGAGAGCGGCTGTCTGCGAGTACGCCGGTGCTGCAGGCGGTCGGCGGTCTCAGCTGGTCCGCTGCGGTGCCTCTTCGACGGCGAGAGCTCGTTCCAGGCGAAGGCGTTCAGCAGAGATCCAACGAAGTGAAGTCGTCGCTGAACGAGTAAGATCTGATTTCCTCTGGCGATTGCCTGCTTATATAGCCATTCGCCCCGCCCATTCTGGCGGGCTTTGGCGCGCTGCATCGCCACGGGCTCGCGCAGCTACGCAGCGCTGTCATTGGTTTAAAAAAGTTTACAGATTAAACCAATGGCAGTGCAGTTGCACTGCGTTATTGAAAAAAGGCTTCAGTATCGAGGAAAAAAGGAGCTTTTCCCCATACGCAGTATGAGTGAAGTATCGAAAGGGAACTATGTGATATACAGTAGTTTATCATTTGTGATATGCATATGGTATTTGTGAGTTAATGTGAGTAATTTACTGCCTGAAGAGTTTGAACACCAAGTTTTTGAAACTTACAGAGTTTCATAATATAATAATTGTAATTGTCACAGTCTGATTTTTAAGATATTATCACTCCTATGTCTGTGCAGGGCCTTCAAATGTAGTCTTGTGCTTGGACTCAACCAGGTGTATAATAGCTCTGAAGCACTGAAGTGTGTAAAACGCGCTCTCATTGATATAATCCAGTCTGTTTGCCGTTTTACATCAACCATTATTTCTGCTCGGAGGCTTCCGTAAATATTTAGTTTACACATAGGGGTAGATTTCAACTTCATTTAATTCTGCAGCACTCCAAAATGTGCTCATGTGTAAACTGTAACGTAGAGCTCTGACTGAAGCGTGAGAGACACACACAGAAAAACCCTCGTGATCACAAGAGTAGAGAGGAAGAAGGACAGGTTCTGTGTGAAGAGTCTTAAAGACACCGCAGTCATGTCTCACTGTACGTGTGCAGATCTCTCCACATGTCACAGTCCAGCTCTGAATGCTCCCTCTGTGAGCTTTCATTATACAGCAGATCTGACAGTCTGCTAATACTTTATAATGTGTGTGTGTGTGTGTGTGTGTGTGTGTGTGTGTGTGTGTGTGTGCTGTGACCCAGCTGTCAGTCGTACAGGAAACATATTAAAGGGACCGCATGCCATACATCATAGCAACCACTCACCCATCAGTCCTCACACACACACACACACACACACACAGGAATAGACGACAGAAAGCACATGACAAAAACTGAATACCAGGAAATTTGAAGTCAAACAAGAGAACACAGGTTCCAGCATTTCTAAGCAGAGGATTGTGACAGCAAACTCACATCAAAGAGCAGAGAGAGTGTGTGTGTGTGTGTGTGTGTGTGTGTGTGTGTGTGTGTGTGTGTGTGTCAGCAGCATGCATCAGAAAATAAATTGTTCTTATCTATCAAAAAGACAAACAAGAGTGAAATACACATTTACAGTGATGCACGGTTTTTCAGAACAGTGAAGGAATAGAGTTATATGTTTAAATGCTTTCCTCATTCAACATTATAGAAATAGAAATCTGAGTGTGTCAGGAATATTCATGCAGACAGTAAACATCAACTTTCTTTTTGACATTTGCATCAGCACTTAAACGTTCTGCTCCTAAGATATATTCAGTAGCATACATCTGCTGTCAGAAGCTCAGTAATTAATTATTAACATTTAGCATGTTCTGTATGTAAGTATATAGATTCTGCAGAATGTTAGTAATTCTATCAAAGAAAGAGGGGACATAACAATTTAATGTGTATTTATTTACCGCTGCCCTGGATATGCTATTTTACATAACACATGTTTACACATAGTCAAAAATAATCGTGTGTGATATATATGAACAGCTCAGTTAATATTATAGTTACTGTTCTGGACAGTGTAATATACTCAAAACAAACTGGGAGATATATATAGATAAAGCTATATGATTTCAGTTTTGCTTGATTGTATGTTTTTTAGCATTTTAATTTTTACTTAATTTCTAACATTTATTTGAATAATAATTATATGAATTAAAGTAGTTTTACATGTGTGATGCATAAGACTGTGTGTTGTTAACTTGATATGTAATTTATTAATATTATACAGGAGGCCTTTGGATATTGTATTGGACTAATATTTTATTAACAGTTATTAAGAGAAACGTGTGTGGATTAAACACACAAGAATTGAATATTTCCTGAATATAAAAATAAATAAATAAGGGAACCAAAAAACCAAGGAAATATTTGATTTGATTTAATAGTGTGTTTATTTATTAGATATGTAAATATCAGTATTAATAAAGCATGTATTATATTATGATCAGTGCTGTTGGGCATTAGCTGAGGGCCTCTAGTGGGCCCTGTCCTCCACACAGACCGTCTCTTACTTCTGGAGTTGGTTTGCTCTTCCAGATGTGAAGCTGACCGTTAGTGTTTCTGTATCGAGATGTTCAGTGTGTGTGTGTGTGTGTGTGACTCTGCTGTATTAGTGAGCACACACCTGTGTGTTCAGTGCTCTTCCAGTGTCTGCAGTGTAATGAAGCCCGTCTCTGTGTCTGTGATCGAGCAGATGTTGCTGGTTTTGGGATGGTAATGTGGTCCTGCCATGCTTTAAGCCCTCTGTTCCTCTGTAGCCCCGCCAATCGCTTCTTTCCAGCTTTTTCTCTCTATTCCCTGGCTTTCCTCTTTCAGCGAGGTCTCCTGAGATCTCTAAATCCTGCCCCGGCGCTCTAAGCTGCCCCCCCCCCCCCCTCCTGTGTGTGTGTGTGTGTTGATGGACTCTGCGAGTGTGTGTGAAACAGATCATCCAGCGTAAGCTGCTCACACTCAATAGTGAAGGGCCCCAGCAGACCTGTAATGAGGTCCCTTCTCTCAGTCTTTGGCTCGGCCCCCAGGGGCCCTGACCCCCGCGGGCCGTCCTCTCAGAGCGAGCGATCATTGTGTCCGTGCGCTCCTAAAACCACACGCACGCACTAATGTGGTAACCAGGATCATGTTGAGATGGACACAGACACAGGCTGCTCCCTGATTCCTGTCTGCTTGGTGTTTTTTTAGTTTTTTGTTTTTTGGGATGGGGGTCATTTCAGCTTTGTTTTATTAGCTGACAGCTCCATAAAATCATATGTACACTGCCGTTCAAAAGAAAAAAATATATAGTTATCAGTGTTGAAAACTGTTGTTAATATTTTTGTGGGAACTGCGATACAGTTTGGGATGTGACACCGAAGATAAAAGAAATCAGCTTCATCGTCACACAAATAAATTATATTTCTGTCAAAAATGGTTATTTGAAATGAAAATAGTTAAATTAATATTAAAAGTAAATTATAAGGTCAGTTTCTTGCTATTAACAAATCATTAACTGCAACTTTTGCCTCAATAAAATTAATTGGCTGATTTGCTGCTTATTAATAGTTAGTAAGGCACTTGGATGTAATTAAGGAGGTCATGTTCAGGCAAAATATGTGTTTTATAAGCACTAATAAACAGCAACATGTTAATAATAGGCATGTTAATAAGCAACTCGTTAATAGTGAGAATTGGTCCCTAAACTAAGGTGTCAACACGTGTGTGTGTGTGTATTTATTCTGTGTTTTTGTCATATTTAGTAGTCTTTTTTTAATGTAAAAAGTAAGCTTTTTATGGTTTAATTTTAGTTTCAGTTTTATTTTTAGCTAACAATAATAACCCTGGCTCAAGAAAATGCAGCTTTGGTGAACATAAAAAAAAAAGTGTAATTACTCCAAACGTTTGACCTGTTGTCTATGTTTATATATGTGTGTGTGTGTGTGTGTGTGTGTATAATATTCTAAAATTCATAAAAAAAGACAAATGTTCTGCTCTTTATCTGTAATCAGATTTGAGCTCTGTTTCCATCACATTAAAGTGCTGCAGGGTCAGAGTGCATCAACACTTCCTCTTTTCCTGCTCTTCACAACCTCCCTTAAATAAACCTGTTCAGTCACAGCTAATTAGAGACTGTCACGCTTGTTTTGAGGAGTCACGAGAGAGAGAGAGACAGAGAGAGAGAGAGAGTGTGTGTGTGTGTGAGAGAGAGAGAGAGAGAGAGAGCACTGAAAGCTTGGCAGTGGGCAGCTCATACAGAATGCTAGCTGATTTCTGCCGTATAAAAGCAGCATTAACTGTCCAGACTGCTGCAACAGATGTGAGGCCAGCAGACCACATACATCGAGGGTGTCACATTTCCTGTCCCTCACACACACACACACACACACGCACCTGAACTGGAACTAATAGGCTAACATGGAAAGCCCGGGTCAGAGTCGGTCTTTGTGCGAGTGGAGCGAGTGATGAAAGGCATGCTCTTCCTCTGCTTCAGATATTTCATTACCGCACAGCTCCACTCCAGTCAAATGCTGTTTGTCTCATTATCTGCTTTATTTCACATTGTCTTTCTCAGTGGCCGCCCACTCAATCTCAGGAGAACATGTGGGGTGGAAGTGTTCTCCGGCATGTGAAAACAATACGTGGATCCCTGCATGAAGATCTTGTGCGCTCTTCTAGGAGCCTGTCGCTGCTTTTATTTCCTCGGAGATGCTTGTGGGAAACATGAAGTGGAGAAGTTAAATGAGTGACAGCTTGTGTTTCAGAGGTTCAGCGCCGATGTTCACGTGTGTTAGTCACAAACCTTCCCTGGACAAGAGAGGATGTGGCTCAGTCAAACAACAGCCAATGCTGTACTTGTGGTCCAGGAGCTTTATGTGCTATCACCTCACACTTCACATTTATAAGAGTCTTCCCTTCACCCAAAACACAACCATACTCTTGTAGCACACGTCAAAGTCACTTAGCTTTCTTAATGACACAGGCTGACAGATTTCCAGACGCAGGCCACGGAAAATAAACCACACGAGTGAAGTTATAGTACTGTCATTTATTCTGATTTATATACAAGCTTTAATTTAGGGGTGAAATGACAGCTGGAGGTGTTGTCCTCAAGCCTGCTCTGCTTTAAGCAGTTATGAGCTCTTTTAGACTGTGCTGATGTGAGCAAATTAGTTTAATTATGTAAAATAAATTAATATACAGTAGTCAACATTTGGGAGTGGATCAAAAAAGTTCATCTATGTTGTCCTAAGACAACAACACTTTTGGGTTTATATATATATATATATATATATATATATATATATATATATATAATAAAAAAGTGCTAAATGATAAATTGTGAATAATTGCATCCAAAATTATGCTATATATGTGAATGTATGTGTCTATTTATTATGTATATATAAAGACACACACATAAAGCATATATTTTGAAAATATTGACATGTATTTACATGTATATATTTATATTAATATAAATTATATCATATATAAAGATATGTAATATATAAACATTTTTTTTTGTTAAATATATGTTACATGCATGTGTTTGTATTTATAGATACATAATAAATATACACAGTACACTCACACACATTATGTGAGCAAAAACGTTTATTTTGGATGCGATTAATTGTTTGACAGCACTAATATATTTATATATATATATATATATATTGCTTTTTCTGTTAATTGTACACCTTTTAATCCTTTTTTATTTATTTATAATTCCTTGCTATTTCAAGCCCTCTCTTTCATTCCAGAATGACCTTGTGTTTTTTAGTGATGCCTCATTACATGCTGTAAGGTGTTTGGGGTTAAAGTGCAGAGTTCCTCCTCCGGTCAGGTGTGTGTGGAGCTGATGCTGTTTGCGGGTTCGAGAGGAGAGCGGTCTCTTTGAACTGTTGGCAGATTTCAAACAGCATCTGCTGAGCTCTTGAAACAAAACCTTGTATGTTCAAATCCAAATGGAATCGTTTCTTTCCTCCTTCTCCCTCTCTCTCTCTCTCTCTCTCTCTCTCTTTCTCTCTCAGTCTCTATATTTACAAATTACCATAACAGAAAAAAGAGAATATTTTAATCATGCTGTTTTGCAAAATTTCTGCAACATATGGTATAAATGATTTTGATGCAAATGTATGCGCTAATTATTTGCAGACGAGTTTCAAACGAGCCCGCAACTGAAGTGGAATGAAAGAAAATTTGCAATCACCTTAAATTTTACTAACCATTTACTGTTAAGTAAACTTTGCAAAGTAATTTAATTAGCTCGGCCCGCCTGCTGGGGTTTGTAAGTTGCTGTGAGCGGCTGAAACATTGCCGCAGGAAGAATATGCCATATTGATTCCCATGACAGCATTTATAACTGTTCCTCTAATTATATGAGAGGCGATAAACCCCTCGCTGCCGTGGCTTTGAAACAGTTTGGGTGTTATTGCTGATTTTATAATCTCACCTACAATTGAAAAAATTAAACAGATATCCAGGGCTCCTACAGTATTAATTAATTCCATGCAAACTATTATTTTATACATTATAATGTGCATAACATGTCCTACATTGCGTTATCTATAGCATTTTTCCAGTTTGTTCATAGTTCTCAGTTAAGCAGCTAGTTCTGAACGCTTTATGCTATCTGTGGTCATTTTACCGCAAAGGGACATCTCCACCCGTTAAGGAAATGTGTTTTTCATTAAGCAGCCACAGAGTCCTGTCGTTCTGAGGGCCGCCGAGGCATTAAGGCCGTTTTGATGGCTGATCAAAAAGCGGTAGTCCTGTCCTCTAAGGCGGTTGTTGACGATTTCGCAGACATCCCTAACTAGCTCGCTCACTGAAGTCAGCTTCGACTTGGCCGCGGTCTTGTATGCATTATCTCATTCGGCGTTTGGTAAACGTTTTAAAAGACACTTTCACACCCACACCATTATTTACAGCAAGATTGAAGGGGAGAGTTTAAATTGAAGTAATAAAAACCTCTTTGTTTTAGTTTTTATTGGCTCATTCATCATGGCTTTATTTAATAGGAGAAAATGATTGTGCCATCCGCGGCTGCCACTAATGGCTGTATACTCTTGTATTTTCTTTGTTGATCGCAATGAATGAAATTAGGATAAACAACCTTCCTCGTCGTGTATAATCAAGGCCTGATTAATGGATGTGCCGTTTCAGCGCTGCTCCTTATTCCAGAACACCTGATATCTTTCCCATAAACAAGTGCTGTTTGTCTAAATGGAGAGACGAAATGACGCATTTGATGAGTTTCTGATTGACCCTGTCCCACAGGCGGCCCATTCTTCTCTGTCTCTTAGCGAGTGTTTTCGGTGACTAATGCTCTGTCAGAAAAGAGGCACGAGGATTTATTAGACATGCTGATTAATGAGGAAGCCGGCCCACCCCTTCGACTTGGCTGCCCCAAACAACATTTTCATAACGATGTGAGCCGTCCATCCATCCGTCCAGCGGTGGCGTTACGGAGTTGCCCGTCCCCGTTAATATCCAGCTTTCAGAACAGATGGCATAGATATGGTTCGGTCTTCTCTGACTGTGTCCGTATTTCTCCCTCTCGTTTCAGACCCAGCCTCCCATATTTAAAGGGTGGGGTTGAAGAGAAATAAACATTTAATTAATTCGCAATTTTTTCTGTACTTGCATATTTCTATCTAATTAGCCCAGCGGCAATCAGGGCCTGGGATAAGTATCCACCCGATTCCCTCGTTTAAGATAAATAAATAGCAGAAATTACACCAGAGCTCTTTCATCTCCTGCAGAAAACACGCCGGGAGAATTGATGGTAGTGTCATTTTTTCCCTGCGTGTGTATGTGCGTTCTTCAGGTATTCTCTCCCAGTACAGGAATGCTGTGTATGCTCCATCTGTAGGGCACATGTGTTGTACTGTACTCTTCTAATGAGTGCATGTGCGTTCGCCGGAAACCCTGGTAAAGATAGAGGTTTTCTTAGCACTTAGAATAGGGATGCACTGATCAGGATTTTTCAATTGACAGTTTTTGGCAAGCTAATGAGCTGATACAAATTGCTGATTTTTTCTTTCTTCTTGAAAGCATGAGACTAGAAAGAATGAAAGACAAAAAAAATCTAGCGATGTAAAATTAGTCACCCAATGCAAAACAGAATGGTCTGGCTGTAGCTCCGTGAAATTATGCTAAAAATGCCAGTTCTCTCGCTGACAGTAGGTGGCGCCTATGGAAGAGAAATATAACATTTGCTTGGTTACTGCTGTACACAAAGCTGTCTTTCTAGGAGTCGCCAGTCATAATTGTGATGTCAGGTGCGTTCAGGTTACTTTGGTCAGAGCAAGATTGACATGCACCTCTTCTACACAAAAAATTAACAAGATTATTAAACTCCACTTCTACAAAAAGAGTAATGAATGTGCATCAGTGTGTTTTTGCTTTGTTTTAATATAATGTATAAAGGTGATGTAAATTAAATTGTTATATATTCTATCACAGTTGTCATATTTTCTTTTTAGAAAAATTATTTCAGCATTAGTACAGACAGTATCCATTGCATCCAACATCTTTTCTTGACACACCACCAATTCCAAAATTCAGTGCTTATAGTGCCTCCCACTCTCAAATATAGCTTACTGTGTGTTTAACTCCTAAATACAGTATTTTTAACATGACTTGATTGCACCATTATAAACTCTTCTCTAAAGGAATAGTTTCCCCAAATATAAAAATTAGCCCATGATTTACTCACCCTCAAGCCATCCTAGGTGTATATGACTTTTTTCTTTCAGACAAATTTAATCGGAGATATATTTCAAAATGACTTGGCTCATCCAAGCTTTATAATGGCAGTGAAGGGGTGTTGAGATATTGAAGGCCAAAAACATGCATTGATCCATCATGGAAAGTGCTCCACATGGCTCCGGGGGGTAAATAAAGGCCTTCTGAAGTGAAGCGATGTGTTTGTGTACTGTAAGAAAATGTTAAACTTTATAAACCGTAATCTCTGTATCGCATTCACAAGGGAGAGCTGTTTAAGCGAATGACGGAGGACGTCAGCATAGCTTAAACTGATAATGAAAATGATGAACATGGAAGCACGAAGGACGGGGCAATACAAAACGCCGGTCGCAAATTATACGTTAAAAACGATGATTTGTAAAGAAAATTGTCCGAGGATTTTGATACAGTCAAGAGGAGACTGGTTTTCCTTTGTTGTAAACAAAACTTGGTTCTTGAGAGATTAGCGTAATTCTCACTGGCGCTTACTCTACGTCTTCTGTCATTTTTAATCACAGTGTTTACTCTAAAACCGAGTCTGGGGCAGTTTTCATCTCAGCTCTGGACTCTGTTTAAAGACTTTGTAAAATTTCCACACAAATGACACTGGGGGAAATATTGCAATGCATTTTGTGTGCAAGTCCCGAATAGAATAAAAGATATCGTCCAAAATCAAACCAAAAAAAAGGGTTGCCGAACACGTGTTTGGAGCAAAAAACCTTCCCATCCCAATTGAGGGCTGACTGACCAGTGCATCTGTGCTTCTTGACTGAACAAACAAAAGAGCACCAGAACTCCTCTTAGAAACTTCATTGGGAGAATGCGCCAAATACTTAAAACTGCAAATCCTTGAAGATGGAGTTAACATCTTGTTTGTAACATTGAACTGTAATTCTTAATCTTGCCATTCGATTTGCTGGAGTAATAGAGGAGTTAATGAGTGAGAATGGAACCTGATTCCTGTAGGCCTGATACATCTCTTGTAATACTTCCAGCTTTTCCTCCATTCACTCGGCAAACACTGGATGAGCATCTTAACTATAAATATATAATCTCTCTCCGCACGCAGCCGTAATCCTCCTGGA
Organism: Carassius gibelio; assembly: GCF_023724105.1. Lineage (NCBI taxonomy): Eukaryota > Metazoa > Chordata > Actinopteri > Cypriniformes > Cyprinidae > Carassius > Carassius gibelio. The sequence continues at coordinate 22,557,648 of NC_068410.1, read as the reverse complement.
TTTACCACCGGATTTCAGCGGCTTCCTTTTCTCTCGCACCTCGTCTGCTTGCCCTCGCCTTGTAAACATCAACTCTCTGCCCCGCTGCCAATGCTCCGCTTTGATAAAACTGTATTAGCCGCTTCCTTTGGCCGCCCAAAACGGATTGCTGAATAGAGAGAAGGCCATTATTGAATACGCGGAGGAGAAACTATTTATGATTGTGTAAGTAATCTGTAACCCAGTCCCTGGCTTGCCTCATTTTCTCGTTTGCCTTGCTCTCCTTTGCCATGCTTTATCTTCTATCCGCAGACATCTTTAGTAAGGGCTGCACCTGATTTTTTTGGTGTAATCGCTTCTTTTTTTAAGATCCTCTGATAGCGGGAGATCATCTTTAGTCCTCCACCTCCATTGTGCTATTCCACCACCGCTGTGACACCCTGATTCTTCTGCTGGAGCGAGGACGAGGCTCTGCCAAACCATAATAGTTCTCTATCTGATCACAATGCAGCGAAAGGAGAGAAAAAACTCATAGATTTGGGTCACTTAAACATGTAAAGCCAAGCCATAATAATTCTGCATTTAATCACAAAAGAGAAAATTCATAACAAACGGCTCAGTTAAAAATGTAAGTGATTTTTTTTCTACTTTTGGATGAATGCTAAACAGAATTGAAGTCATGCAATAAAGTGCAATTTATTTGAACTCTTTTACTGAATTCAGTATTACTGTTATATAACAATATTATTTATTTTCTTATGTACATTTAATCCACTTTACTTATTTATAAAAAGACTTTTAAGACTAGGCCATTCATCAGATCTTCACCAAATTTTGCCCAGGTCAGTGCTGGACTATTTCATAGCAGATGCAATCTGACATACTTGTTTGCATGTTCCTCATTATGATTATATGCTTGTGTCTTGAGTGCATAAGATCCAAAATTTCCAAACTTTGTACATACAGAAGGACAAGACATGCAAAATGTCATCAGTTTTTGATATTATGTGGGCCACAGGATAAGAAAATCCTATAAATTGAATCGTTTAGCATTGGCATGAATAGCTAAATAACTTTACATGTATTAATAAATGCATAGAAATGTGTTTGAATAATCATAGTAAAACAGAAAGATTGATCTATTTTAATGCAATGTCATACATATCCTAATAACATTGAAAACATTTATCAGGATGCCAGACATGGTTAAAAATACTGCTGTTTAAATGAAATCCAGAAACAGTATTTTTTTCTCTCTCTCTTAATGTTCCATGAATAATAATAATTATATAAAGATGCACTTATTTAGTGTTCAGTACAGTAAACCTTTCTCTCATGTACAGTAAAGTTGACCTTTTACAGCTGTTGTTTATATTAGAATATATTTGGCAGAAACAACATGTAAGCATATCAGTACACAGAGTTACTGCTAAAAAAAATAAAAATAATGTGTTGTGTTTTCTGGAAAATGTTGCATGAATATTGTTGCTTCCATGCTTTTTGTAAGTCACTTTGGATCTAATATGTGTATGGCATCTGTGATGTATATATTGCATATGTTTCTAACATGAAGCACCAAAAGCCACATTAGAGCAACACACACACACACACACACACACACCTGTGAGAGATCTCAGGTGTTTGTCTGTAGACAAGCCTCTGGCTGGCCGTAGGGCCGGTGCATAATGCATGAGTGATGGGGTGCTGGGTGGGGTGTCCCGGGACACCAATCTCAGAGCCCATAAAGCAGTGGGGTCCCTCCCTGGACACAGTCCACCAGAGCTCTGGAACACTTACCAAACCATCTGTGAAACACAACCTACAATTCCAGCAGTTCTGGATGAATGGCTAATAGCAAACACTTACAACTGTTGCTACTGCATTAGTTTAGAGATCTGAAAAATGTTATTTTATGTGTGTGTGTGTGATTGTAGGTGGGGGGAGTGAATTTACAGTGCTCACTCCCACCTACAGTACCATGACTGAGGTGCCCTTGAGCAAGGCACTGAACCCCCAACTGTTCCCCGGGCGCCGCAGCAAAAAATGGCTCCCACTGCTCCGGGTGTGTGTTCACGGTGTGTGTGTGTGTGTGTGTGTGTGTGTGTGCATTTTGGATGGGATAAATGCAGAGCACTATCACATCACTAGATATACAGTATAAACCATTAACCATCAATTCTTTAACTATCCCACCCTCTAGTGGTTAATGAAGCAGTAGACCCTGATGACCCAAATTATTACATATACTGTAGCATTAAGTTTCCTAAGACGACTGAATAAATGACTGCTAAAGCTATGTTTTTTTCCATCACACATGAATAATTTAATGAAAAAGTAAATGCAGAAAGAAAGTTTCAAAATAGAGATCTATTTACAGCATTATTACTGTTTTTGACAATTTTTGCGTTAGATTGCATTAGAAGAATCAGATTTCTTTGACAACATTCAAATTGTTCTTACTTATTCTCAACTTTATAAAGCTTGTTCATGATTCATGAAATTCATGATTTTAATCCTACATGCTCAAACTTGTTGAGAACCAGTTTAGCCAGTTGATTGATCTCATTTATTGAGTTTTTGGTGCCAGTTCAGCATCCCACAATGCTGTTGATCAAGGATTTCCTTTCAGTGCTGATGTAATTAGAGGGGTTTGAGACCTATGGGGCACAGGGGGGGCTGGAGTTTATTATTCAGGAGTTTTAAAGGGGATCGATAGTGGCTGGTGGATCTTCAGAGGTTTAGGGCTCTGTGGGGTGCAGAGGCCTTGGGGTACGACCGGCACGAGGCGGCCTTCCAAACCAGCCCCTTTCCCCTGCTTCCCTCACTCATATTCCATTGATAATAGAAGTACCAGTGATTAATGGCAAGAGGTTAAAAATACGTTTTTAACCCTTATGATATGATATAATTTAATTTATGTTTGAATATACAGTGTCATAAGACTACAGAATGTGAATAGAAAGTTGATTTATTTATCAATTTATTTACAGAAATTCTTCTGGTAATGACAATACAGTAGTTTAAATAGATGTACATGTACTGTACATGTTTTCTCCACTTGTACATCACGTAATGCAGTGCTTGATCACAGACCATCATGTTTGCTTAAGCATGATAAGGTCCAGTATTTGTGATCAATCCATCCAATAGATCAAGATTTCCTATAGACGTGCAAGCAATATAAAAAAGTTAGGGTTTGTTCGGAACATTAAACTGTATGTATTACACATCTCATGAGGAACAGAACTCGAGTGGGGAATTTTCAAATGAATTTGTATGAAACAATGATGAATATTAGAGGGGAAAAAACTGAATAACCTCGCAGATTTCACTGATCACCATAAATTGTTATGAATTGCTTTGAGAGTACACAGTATGTACGTACTTCATTCATATATTAAATCTCCCACTGACTTTAATTCCCTTTCAGAAACTACAAATCCAGAATGCATAGACTTCATAGGGGTCTGTTTTCTTCTAATTCATACATTTGTGTTTCTATTGAAATTTTAGATGTCAAGCTTTTTTTTTTATTATCTCCTCCCGCTCGTCCCTTATTGATCACAGACTATTATGATGGTGGGTCTGATGGAGGTCAGACATCTGTATTAAAAAATGAGGGCTGGGCAAACCCATCCACACCCCCAGATCAAGCGTTTTAGCGTTTATAAGTATGTTGTGCCATTTGAAGCTCCTGACTAAAAAAAGAAAAACTATATATATTTTCTGATCAATATATACTGCAATTATTTTCTGAGAAGCTATGTGTTATAAAGGTCATGCTTTATGTTAAGGTCCAATTCTCACTATTATTTTAGCCATTAAATATGACTTTTGCCACAATAAACTCCTAATTGGCTGCTTATTAATTAATAGTAAGGTATTTATTAGGTTTAGGAATGGAGTGAATTAGGGGGTTTAGAATATGGTCATGCAGAGAAAGCCATTAATATGTGCTGTACTGATAAATATAATGCTAGTTAATAGTGCAAGTTGGTCCTTAAAATAAACAGTAGTGTTTTTTTTTTAATAAGTGGACTTTATATTTAAATTCTGGTGTCCCTCAAGGCTCGATTCTTGGTCCAGTACTGTTTTCTCTTGACATGCTTCCTCTATTCTGTTTTTAAAGTATGGGCTCGCTTTACATCTGTATGCTGACAACACACAAATCTATATCCTTTTGAAGCACGATAACAAACAGGCTTTAATGTCTATTTTAGATTATCAGGATGAACTAACACTTTAGCTTACAAGTAATTTCCATTAACTGTTTGTCTATAAATCTCTTCTTAATCAGGCTTCACAGTACCTATCAGATTTGTCTACTCTTAAAACGTATTTCTTCTCCTTGGCAAATAATATTTTTGACTTGCTGTGCAATGATCCTTTATTTTAGTGAACCTCATCCATTTTACAGTGTGTGTTTAATAGTTTGTGTTTTATTTTTTTATAAACTTGTTGACTTGTTTTGCATACTCTGTGCCGAACTTTGTTTTAAATGTGCTATATAAATAAAGAGTGTATTGGATTGGATTGTAGTGTACAGTTTGGTTTCCGTCCTCAATATAAAGCTGTTCATCGGCTCTAGCTAGTGAGATCTGGTCCTATGTTAAATACTCCTAGTAAAACCTAAAGTAAGTGTATAGGAAAACAAAAAGCCCTGTGAATTAGCCACCTGCGTACCTCTCCTCTCATCCGTTTAACACATCCTGAGCCAAGACAAAAGAAAACATGCACTTCAGCAAATAAACGGAGAGGGAATTTGTCTTAATTGCACACAACAAACAATGGGGAGTCAGAGATGGGGGTTTTAGAGTGGAGCTCTTTTTAGGGTAGAATTGTGTAACGCCCTGTGTAGGTGTGAGGAGGAAAGCTCAGCGGAGACGGGCTGAAGTGGGCGGCAACAAACCAGCAGAACAAAAGGCCAGTGAGTTGGCACATGGAGGCGCCCAGCACAAAGCCTGCAACCAAACCACACAGCTAATTGCCTTCATGCATTGTGAAAAGAGAGGCAAAGAAACAAAACAGGGATAAAGATTAATTTCATACTTCATCTTCCACACTTGAGAGAGAAGCTGTGAAAGGTCTTACAAACAGAAAACACCAGGGGCGTTAAATAGCCCGAAAATAAGGACGGATTTGTAGCAGCCATGCCGCATTAAATGGAAAAAAAGTTGCTGTACCTTTCAAGTACATTTATCTAGGGCTGCACAATTAACTATCATAACTGAAATTGCAATAAAGCTGTGATTTAATGAAATAAAAATGTATGCTGTCTGTCTCAGAGTGAAGCGAAGCACTGTGTCCACATGTGAGCAGCTCACTATGCAGCAATGTTTCCAGTGTGTCAGATCATATCGGCTCTCAGTAATACTCCTGAAATTACTGCATCTCCTCTTAGTCTGGTTCGTTTGAATGTTTATTTAGAAATGCATTGTGGGTTAACTGTTTTACCATACTTGTAATGAGAAACACTTATCAACAGAGTAGAAGCTTTACGAACTAGGTTTTTTGCATCAAAATAAATGTTTGGTGGTTTAATAAAAAATATTGAATATTTGAATATTTAAGGATTTTTTTTTTTTTTTTTTTACTTTGCATTACAATTGTAAAATCACAAAACTGTAGTTTTGTACTTTTATAATTGTAATGCCAAGTACAAAAAAAAAAAATCCTTAAATATTTAATTATTCAATATTTTTTTCTTATACAGGGAATATTACAATAGTAGTATTTCTTTAGCTGTTATAAATATTTTAGTAATAATAATAATAATAATTGTAATACTTTATTATTATTACATTTATGCATTGAACAGATACTTTTTTCCAAAGCGACATAAAACATAAAATGTTTTACCAGTATGTGTGTTCCCTGGGAACTGAACCCACAACCTTTTGCGCTGCTAACTTAATGCTCTACCACTGAGCCACAATAACTACTATTATTATTATTATTATCCATATTGATATCAGAACTAGAAAAAAGAACAGCAAACCTGGATTTTTAGTTTTTTTGTAATCACATTTAAAGTCATAATCAGTTATTTTATTTTTTTCACAGAAAGCTTTTCCCCCAAATTGTGCAGCGTTATTTCAACCTGTCCTTCGTTTATGCTATTTTATGCGCTATTAACTAATTGGACATGAACGTTTGTATTTATCAAGAATATTTTATTTTGTACACCCTATATTAAGAAGAAAGAAAGCAGGTTTCTATAAGGTTTTAATATAAGGCATCCGCAATGCTAGGTGTCAGTATTTCATGATTCACTGCCATATCAGCCAGCACAACAACGACCTGAAAATCACTCACAGCACTTTTAATTCTTTGTCCGTGTTCCCAACTTTTTTTTTTCGATTTTAATTCATTTTTCTTTATTCGTAAATGCCACCCGTTTCCCCTTAAGAGCAGCGTGACTGTAGTTTGAGTGTTTGGTGTGTCAGCTTTGACTGGTTTCTGTGTAATCAACAGGCGGTGTTATCAAACATACCACTGCTGTAACCAGAGGACACTCTGCTTTCCTCCACTTCTCTTTCTATTTTTACCCCCTCTCTCTCTCTCCTGTAGGGGAGCCGCTTGAGCTCTCAGTAGTGCACCGTTTGCTCCTCTCTTATGAGAGTCAGGATGAGGGAGGTTGAAATAATAGCCCTCAGCCAGAGACAAAGAGAAAGAGCTTGGGACTCTGATGCTGAGTGAGCCGGAGCGCGGTGATGGAGAGGAGGAGGAGGATGTGGAGGGAAGAGCTGTTATTGTTGTTGCTGTTGATTTTGCTTTGTTTTCTGATGGCTGCTCTAACGGCTCCTGACATGTTAGCTCTGCATTCAGACCGTAGTGCCGCTTTCACACACATTTTCTTTCATACATCACCCTTTCGCATCAAATATACTTTCTGGATTTTGAAGAGGTGGACGATCATCTGTCATTCTCGTCTGTCCCTGAATATTTTTCCCTCTTTCCCAAAAATGTATGATTTCTTTTCTCTCGGCAGAGATGTTGGGAGCTAGCGGCCGGTGTTTGGAAGATAAAAGGCAGGGAATCAAGCAACATTTCTGCCCTGCCACTGAAAAGCTCCAGTGCTCTGACAAGTCTGTCAGGCCTCATTTAGCTTTAAACTGCCACGGTAAACTTCGGCTGCCATTTGTAATAAAAAGGGGCCGCGGTCTGACACTGATTTTAGGCCCTGTCGAAACCCTGCTGATAAGCACAGTTTTCACGCTCACTTTCAATCCCCTTCGCCTCGTTTTTTAGCTCTGATATAAACTGTGTAATTAAGCTCATTTCTCTTTTGATTGAACAAAGAGATAATAATTCAGATAGATTGGCTCAAAGGCCACACAAACAGATGTTGGGATGATTAGGTTCAAACTTGAAGACTGGTTTTGATGAGCCACACTCGCACGATGCAGAATGGCAAAAAACAGCAGATGGTTTTAATGAGTTACAAACAGTGTTGCTCAGGGTGGGAATGACGGGGGTTTTTTACTCTAAGGTTGGAAATGTATCAGGGGTTTAGGACACTTAATGGAGTATAGAAGGAAAGAAAGAAAAAGAAAATCTGTGGTTGCCAGAATGTCACTATAATGATAGTTTAGTGGGAATAATAAAAAAAAATAATAATAAAAAACCTTCACTCATAATGTTATTTTAATAAAATAAAATAAAAAATTATTGCAATATCATGGGATCCTGGAGTTTTTTTTTTTTTTTTTTCAGGTTATCACATAATATATTGCATACTTTGTACTGGTTCCTTTATACATGTGTTTCATTTATCAGAATTTTTTTTTTTTTTTGTAGATTAGCAGCATTCATGGATTTTCCTCTGCTATTGTAAGATCTTCACTTTCCACCCCATAGCAGCTCCGATTCTTTGTCTTTCTTAACCATATGCCGTTGAGGAAGACCATGTACAGGAATCCCGGTCAGCTCATTCTGAAAGTGTCTTGGACTGCAAACTCAAACCTCCAAACTCATCAAAACCATTACCAATAAAGAAGAGCAGGTCTCTCTCCGTCGTTCCTCTCATTAATTCCGTCTTGATCTCACCGTTCTCGGCGCTCTCCACCTTTTTGTCCCTTAATACCAGCAGCATCATTTTAATTTTAAAGCCAAAAGGGCAGGTTCCCCCCTGAAGGTGGAGAATATTCCCGGTGCTGCAGATGTTCATGAATAATGTCCATCTCCGAACCCCTGCCGTCGCTCAGATGCAGGGTGTGGTGGGGAGGAGATGAATTACACGGAGGGGGAATCTGACAGCCTGTGCGGGGCTTTGTGATCATTCCAACGTCCTAATAATCTCCCTCACCTTTCTCATCTCAGCCTAATGAAAGAGAATAGGCGATTGCACCCCGGGCGATGTTCCCCACGCCTAATGACTGCTCCAAAGGCAGAGCGACCACGGAAAAATGAACTCTGAGTGAGCTTTGAATTGGCTTTGACAGCTTGATAGACTTTGACACCAATTCTGTAACAAAACAGACGTAGCACTAATTGATTATCAATATTTTAAGCAAAGCGATGAAAATAAGCATTAAAAGATGACAGGGAGAAGTGGAGTTGTCTCTCTCTCTTTCTCTTCTTCAACAGGTTGTGATTTCACCTCCCTCAGCACAGGTCCTCCTCTCCTGATTTGCATCTCTCTGTGTACGTATAGCTCTTTAGTCTCGGTTCCCCGGACCGACAGCTTACTGAGCAACTTGACATTGCAATTAGGCTTTAATATAACAGAAAAGAGCCGGTTCCCAGCGTCCCCCTCTCTCCTGGGCTCAGACGCTGACGCTTGACTAAGCAAAATCTCAGGGACCACCGTGTTTTGTGCCTTTGTGCCAGGTGTTTGAGTGTTAGCCCTGTCCAGCTGAGTCCCACTGAGCCGTATACCATTTATTCTTTTAATATCCCAGTGTCTATCAACCTATCAGCAGACGCTGTGTTTTCTGGTGCTGTGACACCGAGTGCTGGGTTTAATGTGCTGTAATCAGATGTCATTGTCATACGTCTTCAGGAAAGTTGAGTTGGATCCTGTCACTTTATTGCAATGTTACATCAATATGTTGATGGCATATTGTCAAATGCTGAATCAGTTTACATTAAATGTTAGAGTTGGCATAAAACTGAAATTGTGATCATCTACATTAGTGAAACGAGTGAAAAGGGGTACATCTTTTGAGTATAACTTTTGGTGTATAACTCCGAGAACAAACTCCAAAACACCTTGGTTTTGGCAAGAGTTTTTGTACAAAATTACATCACACCTGTTTGTTCCTCATTTTTACTTGAAGTGTATCAAGACATTTGAAGGTTAAAACTGTATTCACAATGATTTATTCAATCTGAAATGTTGCAACTCTTAACAAATCTCTTAATTACCATTTATAGACCACTCATTTTAACCCTTGTGTGGTGTTCATATTTTTGTCAGTCAGTGTTTCTTCATCAGATTTGGAGAAATGTGTCATTGCATCAGTGTCTCATCAATGGATGCTCTGCAGTGAATGGGTGCCGTCTGAATGAGAGTCTGATAAAAACATCACAATAATCCAGTAGTTCACACCACTCCAGTCCATCAATAGGACATTTTTTACTTCAAACTTTTGCTTCCAGCTAGAATACAAATCGATAAGCTTCTCCAGTGAAAAAGTGTTCTGGTCTGAATCAGGAGGGAAATCTGCACAGATCAAGTACGAGCTAAAACAGCTCTAAGCAAATATGTTGCTAGATTTTGATGTGAGAGACTACAGGACACTGGAGGAAACATTATTATGGATTAGGAACTTTTTGCCAAAAGCGTAACTATTTCTTAATATTGCTTAAACATTTACATTTAGTTATTTAGCAGATGCTTTTATCCAAAGCGACTTACAAATGAGGACAACAGAACCAATCAAAATCAACAAAAGAGCAATGATATACAAGTGTTATGACAAGTCTCGGTTAGCCTAATGCAGTACATGTTGCAACGGTTTAAAATAAATAAGAACACAAGTAGATAGAATAGAAAAAGAAAAGAGAAAGCTAGTGTTAGAAGCCTTCTTTAAAGAAAACAAGCAGTTAGAAAACAAATAGTGTAGAAGTGTTAGATCAAGTTTTTTTTTTTTTTAACAAAAAGAAAACAAATAGATAAAATAGAATTACAATAGTGAGTGCTAGAGTTAGAGGGTTAAATAAAGATGGAAGAGATGTGTTTAGCCAATTCTGAAGATGGCTAAGGACTCAACTGCTCAGATTGAGTTGGGGAGTTCATTCCACCAGGAGGGAACATTTAATGTAAGAGTTCAGGAAAGCGATTTTGTGCATCTTTGGGATGAATAATAAAGTGCCGTTCACTTGCAGAATGCAAACTTTTAGAGGCACATTAGTCCGAAGTAGTGAATTTAGGAAAAGGGGTGCAGAGCCAGTAGTGGTTTTGTAGGCAAACATTAATGCCTTGAATTTTACATGGGCTGCTATTGGTAGCCAGCACATATTGACGAACAGAGGTATTACGTGCATTATTTTTGGTTCATTAAAAATGTATCTTGCAGCAATATTCTAGATTTATTGTAGAGATTCGACAGAACTAGCTGTAAGACCAGCCAAGAGAGCATTGCAGTAGTCCAGTCTGGACAGAACAAGAGCTTGAATAAGGAGTTATGCAGCATGTTCTGAAAGAAAGGGCTTGATCTTCTTGATGTTGAATAAAGCAAATCTGCAGGACTGGTCAGTTTTAGCAATGTGGTCTGAGAAAGTAAGCAGATCATCAATCACAACTCCCGGGCTTCTGGCTGTTTTTGAAGGAGTTATGGTTGATGTGCCTAACTTGATGGTGAAATTGTGATGAAACGATGGGTTTGCTGGAATCACAAGCAGTTCTGTCTTGGCGAGGTTGAGTTGAAGGTGATGGTCCATCATCCAGCAAGAAATGTCTGTTAGATCATCAGGGTGGAATGAGAGATAGAGTTGAGTGTCATCAGTATAGCAGTGGTATGAAAAGCCATGTTTCTGAATGACAGAACCTAATGGTGCCATGAAGACAGAGAAGAGGAGTGGTCCAAGAACTGAGCCCTGAGGCACCCCAGTAGTTAGATGTTGAGACTTGGACACCTCTCCTCTCAAAGATACCTTGAAGAACCTATCTAAGACTCAAACCACATGAGTGCAGTTCCTAAAAAAACATCCTTTGCCAATAGGATTGCTGTGTCAAAACCAGCTGACAGATGCAGCAAGATAAGTACTGAAGATTATGATGATACGGAAGTGGCTGTCTCGGTTGAATGTCCACTTCTGAGTTTTTTCTGTGTGAGAAAGGCAGAAACGTGGTTGAAGACATTTAAATCATTTACATTTACATTTAATCATTTAGCAGATGCTTTTATCCAAAGCGACTTACAAATGAGAACAATAGAAGCAATCAGACCAACAAGAGAACAAAAGACTCGGCTGTTTGAATTGAGATTGGGAGACAACACATTTAAGTATTTTTCCAATGAAAGTAAGAAGGGAAATGTGGCAGAAAATGTCCACTGTAACAAATAATTAACATCCTAAAATCTAATCCTGTTATTAATGACTTTTAATCCAAATTTGGTCCACTTGTATATTTTGTACATTCCGGCAATGAGAGAAAGCGCAGACTTTGCTTTTTAGTTTTTCCTGCTCACCTTCTGTTAGACTTCCAACATTGTCATTTTGACTGCTGAGGTCTGCATTTGTTGAGGATATGATCACAAGTGAGCTGAGAGCTCAGCCTCGGGTCAGAGCAGAGAACATGAAGAGCTTTGAGTTTCCAACACAGATGAGACTCTCACACTCGCATCCTTCAGTTAAACCGCTATCACCAGTTCCTTTTTAACCACCGTACTCCTTTCGCTATTAGAGGCTTCAAGCGATATGTCCTCAGATCGACTCCGAGTCTGAACTCATGGCAGATACCTTCAAAAGAGACAGACGGGCCTACGCACATTTCTCTCCAAACGCTCATGAATAAAACAAGTTTCATCAGGCAGAGTCTCATGTGGACATGATGAAAACTCTCAGACTGTTTTGTTTCTGCAACCAAATCTCCAGTATTTACTCTGCAAATTAAAGAAATCATCTCGAATTATTCTCAGAAAGATACTGTCGGAACTTCAGGCGAAGTGCAGAAATTGAGCCCACAGTAGTGTGAAAAAAGCGTCTGGTGGAATATGCGGAAATGGAATATTTGATCAGCGCTCAGGGTTTGATTGTGATGTTTGCGCGCTCTCTTCCCTCTCCGGGGCCCGATTCAAAACAACACCACGATATACACATGTAATTAATTAATTACTCTTGGTGATGGTGGTTCTCATATCTTCATCACGCCTGTCTTCTCTTAAAACCGTGCATGTTTTTGTCAGTGGCTGGAGAAGGGAAGAAGCAGGGCCTGGTCCGACCGCAGACATCTGATTATAGAGGCATTGATCTTTCACATTCAAAATAGAAATCCAGGCTTTTTTTATGAATAATTGATCAAATTGATATGATAGCTCCCTTTCTAATTGTTTAGTTGTTAATATTTCATGGATACCCTTTAAGTTTTACTCGAATGTGACACTGTTTGGTAAATCTCCATTTAAGCAAAGTGCTTTTCTGTTTTATTTTGCTGTTTTATGTACTGCTTCCACGAGCCATGGGGTGAAATCAGCTGTCGTTTATCTCTGCGATTGTAAATAACTGCTAAATAACCTGACTGTTCTTTATATTTGTCATTGCACAAATTAAATTCTGCCAAAGTCTAATTTCCTTGATGCAAATGGAGTAGTTTTAATTGTGATGCTCACACAGGTTAGTTGTTATTAAAAACGGTATGAACACTCACACTTTTGTATTTATTTTACAGATGCGTCTGAGTATGTAGGTTTCTAGACTAAAGCCACAGCTCTGTGTGTGTGTGTGTGTGTGTGTGTGAATGTGAGAGTAAAGTGAATTCCTGATTCAAAGGGACATTTTTCCAATTGTGGGGTGCTACAGCAAATATCATGTTTGTCGTTTGGCAAGCGGCTGATTTATCACATTTCCCCGAGCTCTGACATTCAGATTGCCTTTGATTGACGTGGACGCTCAGGACACACACGCTCATTTACAGATATTCATATTCTGCGAGCGTGTTGAGTTTGTGTAAGTGTGGGGGTAGTTTTTTTCCCTTTCGTTTTCACTCTTTCTTTCTTTCTCTTACTTTATGTCTCTCTCTCTCACACACACACACACACACACACACTGATTAAAGCACAGTGATGTTGAGCTGCATGAGTGCACTAGATAAACAAGATCTCTCCCAAGGCTGTTCTAACATCCATCCGTTTCACTAAAAACTGTGAAATACGCTTGTTAAAGAACATTTTGTGCACTTTCTGAAGTACTTGCTAACATAATTCTATAGTATAAATATGACATATTTTAATTCAAAATATATATGCATACATGCATTGTGACATATGCATACTATTCACCTTAACAAAAAACCAAACAGTAAACATGTAGTGATTTGTCAGACTGCACTGCTACTCTTTGATAGAGTTTCTTGTAAATGAGAAAGCTACTGTCACATACTACAAATACTACAACTTTTAGTAAATAAATGGTGCCTTTACCAGTCAGTCCCTCAGTTTCTCCCTCATAAAAACAGAGTACCTGTGATGCTATACACATAATTCTAAAGCCCTTTGAACTCATTTCTGACCAGTTTTCATTACGTAGTTTAAATTGCAGCTGTATTTAGTTGAAGCCGTGCAGCAGTGATACTGTAAGATGCTGATTAATGTTGATTGGATTGAGCGGGGCAGATTTCTCCGGAGAGAGGCGCAGGTACGCAGCCACGGGTGCTTCTCCTGCTCCTCCGTGCCCTTTTCTCCTTCACTGCAGCGATGTAAGAGATTACGGCCGGAGTAATTAATCACAGAGGATTATTACGGCTGTTGTGTGGTTTTATTGAGGTGCCCGAGGCTGCAGATGAGGATTCTGCATGGGTTTGGGATCATTTGGTTTAAGGGTTTGTTTTAAGGAGGGAGACAATGCGAGTCTTGTGCGTCCTTGGAGTATTCTTGTCTTTTATCGATGTGAAATCCCTCTCACGCATGCTGCAGTGTTGTGTGATACTGTATCGTTCCTGTCCTGTATGATTTCTAAATGTATATGTGGACCATTGAGCACAATTTATGGTACCCCAGTAAAAAGAATTATTTAAAAAATATATATTAAATATTCATGTTTTAGATATTTCATAAAGATGTTATGATCCACTTAAACCAAAATCATTACTTGAAATAATAAAAAGCCAAATATATGCTAAACAAAATTAGTACTTTCTGTTATGAAGTGGCTGTTCTTGACCTTAACCCCTACATTTAAACGAAAAAATATTTATTTATTTTTAGTATTTACATTTTTTAAGGTCTGTTTTATTTCTTGAAGAGGACAGTGCACAATGTATATACTCAGTGTTTAAGTTTTTAATAATTGTTTAATATTTAAATAATGACAATAATTAAATAGATTTAGATAATCATGTTATTTAAAAAATTACAATAATTATACAAATAATTAAAGACACAATTTTCATAATAAAATATCCAAAAGCTACTTGCACAATGTGAAATAATTCATGCACATTTTACATTATCCCAAAAGTTCCCTAGGATTTGTAAATCCATAGAAGTTCCAGTTTTAAATAATGCCTTGCCAATGATGTAATATCCGCATATTCTCAGTTTCCGCTTGTAGAAACTATGGAAACACACACAGATACAAATGCTGCTGTACAGTTAAACTAAATCCATTATGGCTGTCCCGAATAAAGTGAAAATCAAAAGTGTTGACCGCAGCATTAAATTTAGATCTGCAAAGATCTAAAAGAAAGCTTTACTGATTATAAGGGGAGTTTATTTGAGCGTGCTTAAACTCGCGCTGGACCAGTCAGTCATAATTGTCTTTGACAATGTAAATGTTCTTTTCTTGCTTTCTCTTAATAATTTATTGCCGTTTAAGTAACTGTGGAAGGTACAGGTAATAAAAAATAATAATTAATTACCATAAATAATTATCATCATCAAGTTTTGCCTTTGTTATTGTTTTGAAAATGCAACCTCCATCGGCGAAAACTTACATATTGTGCCTTTAAGTAATAATGATTTTCTTTTCTTTTTTTATTAGTAATAAATGCTGTCCAACACATCTATTTATTGGCAGAGCATTATTTTAGCTCTATCTATTTAGTTTTGTTCAGAAATAGAGATGGCATCATGCATTTATGATTAGATACCATCATTATGAAGTACAGTAAATGTGCTCCAGAAAGCGGAAAATCCAGTGTAGAACTATAGAGCTGTCCATATTTTATGCAATTAAATAGACATTTTGTTAGGCACGTGCTTGCTATTTATTTTATTTTAAATTTTTGGACCTCAAAAACATTACTTTATCCAACAGTCACTACTGAAACAACCAAAAATGTGTTATACGTTTTAGTCGTGATGTGATTGTTTCAATAGTGACTAAATTAAAGGGAACAAAACTAAAGGAAATATACAGCAGTATGAAAACTGAGTGTTATTTTATTAGAAATGTTATTAATTATTTTTATCATGGGGTAAAAAAAAATGGAACTCTAAATTCGAACCAGTACTGTAGAATGTTCCATATACAAAGTGTTTTCCCTTAGCCGTTCATCCTGAGGTAAGAGTTAAGAGTTAAGTTTGTTCTGCTTTGTTTTACTTTTAATATTTGATGAGGCTAAAAGGTGAGGGTTGTTTCTAGATCAATACTTCATCATTTCACACTTTTTACTGTTCGTTTTCCTTCCATTACAGCGCTATGATGTTGATTTGATGTTTTAATTTGATGATTCAAGTGTGTTAGTATCATTTACTCCACAATCCTTTCAGTTTCACAAAGCGTTTTCCTGCACTGGAGATATCAGTCACACTCCTTCCTTTAAATGCAAACTTTGCCAAACAAACCCCGCAGCAGCTCATCTGTCCTGCTTCAGTTCATCACTCCCGGACGGATTTCACAAGCGCTCGCTTTAATTCAATATCCTATCTCACATGTCCGCTTAATGTCATTTCGGGAGCTGGTAACCTCCTTCAGTCTGCGATGTTATATCAATGAATTGCTGCTGTGTAAAGAGGGACAGAAAGCGGGTGAAGGAGAGCGACTTCTGCGTGTGGCTCTATGGTTGTGGATAAACCTGATAAAGCAGCAGCAGCATCACTTTATTCAATCTAAATCACGGGCCCCTCCGAGCCCCCGTGTTCAACGCACTAGCACTCCATCAATCACTGATAATGGGCCCCGGCCATTTCTCTCCCATGTTTGCCTTATTGCATCGGATTCTAACGAGCCATCGCTGCTAATCAGCCCACTGGATGAAGGAGGCGGATGGATTTGTTTCTGCGTGATCATTTCAATGAAACATAGTCCTGCATGCCTACATGACTCTAGGGGCCCTCCGAGCTGCAATTACACATATAATCACAATTGAATTTCAGCCGAGGCTCCATTATCCATCCTGCCAACCAAACTGGAATTAAGTGCAGATGAAGTGAAAGTCTTTAGCTTTCTGCTGCGGATAGCGGCACATTATCTAATGCTGGGAAGAAGCGTCATCAGCTTCAGCTCCTAATGCACTGAGTAATGTACAGATGGATGGCAATGGAAAATCTGAGGATCTGTTAAAAGCCATTCACACTGAGAATGACAATAGTGCTGATTACTATATTAGCATTCACAGCAACGAATGATAACACTCTGTTTATTGTAAGCACTGAAATGATGTTGTCTGCCGCTCTAAATGCATAAGCTCTTTGGGGTGGAGTCTGATTGGCTGTCAATGATTCATTGGTTCAAAAATAAAAAGTTCTGAAAGTGATTTTAACAATGTCATTAAATAAATATAAATATTAATCAGTGGGGCTGCACATCTGATCAAAATAAGATTGAAATTATAAAAGAATTTTTTTTTTTGTGCTGCTGTGGATGTGCAGTTTTAATGCAAGGTTTCAGCATCGCAAAATACGTCGGTTCACATTTTATACTGCTTTTCACAAACTCCATCGCTGTATGCACTAAGTTACCTTTCGATACTAGAATGGATGGAGTCATCTGGCTATCTAAGCTGCTGCTACACCATAGGATTCAAATGTATTCTCTTTCAGGGACGACAACATTCTTCGCATCTCCTCTGACTGAAGACCATGCTCAGCATGACACGCCTTGCAGTGGAACATCTCTGCCTGGCTGATTCAGGCACCTTTTGCCACCTTAAGCAATGCGCAGCAGCATTACCGTTCCCTATTTCTACTAAAGAGCCATTTCTAAAGAGCAAATTCACTTTTTTTTCAGATGTCCATGACGAGCTCACTAGATCATGGTGCGCCCAATAATCTGCCCCCCTCCACTCTTCTGCTTCATCCGCCCTCACATTGGACATTGAAGGCAATGAGTATGAGAAGTTGCCTCTGCTTCATGAGCCCATCCATCCAAGCCATGTAGAGTGACGTCATCTCTCACTGGTCACACCTACTCATCTGCTGGGCAAGCAGCCTCGTCGCTCCACTCAGTGGACAAGTTCCAGGTCTTCCAGGCCAAGATCCTTGCCAGTGCAAAAAGTGCACTTCCTACAAAATTGCACCAGCTCTGCAGCTGCCTCAAGTCACCCCAAAAATGTGCCGACTCAGCAGCCCATGAAGCCTGCACCTGCGGCGGCTGCCAACACCCAGCCTTGAAAGACCTTTCCACTTAGCCAAGCGCAACCTGTTTCCAAAGCACCAGGGAACCTGGATTGAGCTAGCGCTGGATCCGGCAGCTACAGCATCATCCTGAGCAAGGGAGCAGGAAGTGGAGGGGGCCAAGTCTCGCTGTAGCCAGACCATCCCCCCAAGCTGTCTCTCGTAAGCCCCCAACCAGTTCCGGGTGCAGCCGGCAGTGTGTTTGCTGTAAACACTGGGCCTGTTCAAGTGCCCAATCGGTGATTTGCTGTTATAGTGGGCAAAAAAAAAAACACATTTTCAAAGAGATTCCCCTTTTTCCCCCAAAATTTCCTCTTCCATTTCTTATGAGTACTGTATCCCCTTGAAGCGCCCAAGCCATCCCCCGGAGTATTAGAATGGGTTCTGGGGATAATAAAGTGAGGTTATTCACTCCAATTCACTTGAAGACAGTGGTGCTTCAGCCCTGACTTTGGTCCAAAGCACAGACACACACGTCGTGCTAAGTGAGGAATTTTCTGGAAAAGGGAGCCATATAGGTGGGTCCTCTGGCCCAGAGTGAGTCAGGCTTCTACAGACGTTACTTCTTCATCCCCAAGAAGGACGAAGGCCCATCCATGATCTCAGACATCCGAATCACACCCTCACGAGATGGCTGTTCAGGATGATTACACTGAAACAGATCCTCTCGCAAATCCACCTACAGGACTGGTTCTTTTCTATGGAAAATGTGGCCTAATGGTTAGAGAGTCGGACTCCCAATCGAAAGGTTGTGAGTTCGAGTCCCGGGCCGGCAGGAATTGTGGGTGGGGGGAGTGCATGTACAGTTCTCTCTCCACCTTCAATACCATGACTTAGGTGCCCTTGAGCAAGGCATCGAACCCCCAACTGCTCCCAGGGCGCCGCAGCATAAATGGCTGCCCACTGCTCCGGGTGTGTGCTCACAGTGTGTATGTGTGTGTGTTCACTGCTCTGTGTATGTGCACTTCGGATGGGTTAAATGCAGAGCACAAATTCTGAGTATGGGTCACCATACTTGGCTGAATGTCACGTCACTTATCTGATAGACGCCTACTTTCATATCCAGATAGCCATTCATGATATTCATGATATTCGCCTTTGTCGGAGAGGCTATTCAATACATGGTCCTTCCCTTCAGGCTGTCCATGGCTCCACGCACTTTTACGGAATGCATGGATGCTGCTTTTTCCCCTCTGAGACAGACGGAATCCGTGTTCTCAACTACCTCAACAACTGGCTCATTCTGACCCAGTCGGAGGTGGAGTCATACGGAATCTCACAAAGCCCTTCTCCTCAGCCATTTGGAATGCCTGGGGCTCAGAGTGAACTGCCAAGAGCGCACTGTTTCCCAGCCAGCGAGTCTTGTTCCTGGGAATAGTATTCAACTCAGCTCAAATGAAAAAGAAAGGTGAGCATAAGTGAGCATTCAGCGGCTCCCTGCCTCCTTCAAGGTTGGTGCCTTTCACCCCCTCAAGAGGCTTAAACCCCCTCCAGCAATGGCTGAAACCAAGGGTGCCATCCCACGTGTGGCATCAGGGACACCTCATAATCGGGGTAGATCAGGCCTGTGTAACAACCCTGATCCCCTGGATGAACACTCAATGGATGGAACAGGGAATTACCATGGGAATAGTCTACAGTAGGAAGGTGGTTTCAACAGATGCTTCGAACAGTTTGGGGAGCTCTGTGCTAAGGGAAGACAACGTTCGGCCACATAGTGTTCCTGTGGCTCAGTTTTAGAGCATTGTGTTAGCAGCGCACGGTTGTGGGTTTGATTCCCAGGGAACACATGTTAGGTAAACTGCATAAATTTCATTTTATTTTAAATTTAACTACCTCAAAATGTTGGTAGTATGTTGGGCCTGTTAAACCTTCCTACCAGACCTCAGGGGACATCATGGCTTGGTCCGTTCAGACAGCATGACAGTAGTGTCCTACAAAAATCGCCAGGGGGTACTGTCCTTTAAGCCGCTCCTTGTACTAGTAGAGTGCCTCTTGGAATGGGCCCAGCTAAACCTGTGCTCGCTGAGAGCAGTCACATTCTGGGCATATTGAACTGTGGAGCAGATATGTTGCATGAATCAAAGTCGCCTCAGAGTAGTGGATGCTTGATCCGCAGACAGTTCCGAAAATTTGGGAAGTCTTTGGCAGTGTGGAAGTAGACTTCTTCAGCTCAGAAGACAATTCTGACTGCCCTAAAATATATTTATCCAAGGTTGGCCCACAACTGACCCAACCTCCTTCTCTACGCGTTCCCCCCGGTTGCCTTGATTCCACAGATAATCAGGCAGATCAGGGAACAGAAATGCGAAGTGCTCGTGATGGCCCCACTCTGGGGAAACCAGCATTGGTTGGCAGAGCTAATAGCAGCCACCTGGCCTATTCCCCTGAGGCAAGATCTCCTCTCCCAGATGAACAGGACGATATGGTGCCCCTGGCCAGAGCTGTGATCCCTGCACCTGTGGACACTAGACAGGAGAATGTTAGTCTCCTAGAGTGTGTATTAAACACCCATTCTCAGGTTAGGGCTCTGATGACAAGACACCTCTATGCACTTAAATGGTCAGCGTTCTCTGTCTGGTGATCAAACCGCGGCGAGGACCCACTCACTTGTGACGTTTTGGTGATACTGTCCTTCTGCAGGAGCTGTTGGATAAGAGATGCTCTCCATCCATGCTCAAGGTCTATGTGCCAGCAATAGCAGCTTCTAATGCCCCTATAATGGGCCAATCGGTCGGCAGGATCAACCTCATTGTTCATTTTTTGAGAGGAGGAAGGAGGCTTAATCTGCCCTGGCCTCTCACTTGTCCTTACATGGGACCTGCCCACTGTTCTGAGGGCCCTGAAGGGTGCTCAATTCAAACCATTGCAGTCCATTGACCTTCGGTCCCTGTCATTTAAAACTGCTCTGCTTCTAACGTTAGCATTGTTCAAGCGAGTAAGGTAATTGCAGGCACTTTCTATAAGCCCTTATTGCCTGGAGTTTGGGCCTGGCAACTCCAAGGTCGTCCTGAAACCAAGGCATGGTTATATAACTAAGGTGCTTTCGACTCCATTCAGAGCACAGGTTATCAACCTCTATGCGCTTCCAACACTTAAGTTTACTGTGCCCAGTTAGGGCTCTGAAAGTCTCATTGAGCGTTCCGCTCAATTTAGGCAGTTAGAACAACTCTTTGTTTGCTTTGGTGGTCACTCTAATGGACACCCGGTCATGAAGCAGAGACTTTCTAAATGGATAATTGGCATTATTATCCTAGCATACTCTTCCTTGGGCCTACAGTGCCTCGTTGGAGTATGAGCCCAGTTAACTAGAGGCATCCATGGTCTGGCGGCGTGTCAGTTGCAGAAATATGTGTGCCGGCTGGCTAAAGCTGTTTTGATGGCGAGTGGTGGCCCAACACTTCACTGCATGTTGAAATTTCCTTGAAATGTTTACCAAATTATATCTTTAATAAGTCACACTGACTGCAATACCATCACAGGAGTATTGGGGAAAATTCTCACACACAGCAAAGTGCGCACATCTGATTGTGCTTGCGCTCAAGTGAGCGCTATTTCCATTCACTTTCTGTTTGTACTGGCATGTACAGTCAAGCCACACCATTGAAAAAGTCATTTACTGCTTTTGTTTATGAGCAGAGAGATAAACTGAACTTGGAGAAGAGTAAAATATGCATGCTGAAAAGACTTGTGGAGTGCTATTGTGAAAGAGAGCATTCTAATATATACTGAGTTAATTTGAAGTGATTTGTTAAAATGGTTGTTATTATTATTTCTCATGAAATTGGTAGACCGAAAGAGAGGGTTATTAGATTTCAGCCTGCTGACCACATCATGCATTTTTCTAATGTCCACTCAAACAAACCACACTCAAACAATCACATTATCCACTTGAACTTAGATTAAACACGGCAAACTGTACAATTTGCTGGTCTTAATGACTGTGATTACCCTGCCCTCTCCTTTCACTTGAAAGTTGAAACTCATAGAAGGTAATGTTATGAGGGACTCAATTTTGCATGACTCCTCTCATCAGCGAGTGAAACAGCAATAAAGGCAAATTGCTCCTGGGAGACATGAACGCTTTAGAATAAATTACGTGCGGGAACAGAGGTGTAATTAATTTACAGGCTGTATTGATAGTCCCCCTTCACTGCTCACTATATGTCTTCATCTTGGCTAACGTCTTCATTATTTGGAGGGCAGGAGAGAAGCGAGTCAACAGACTAAATGAATTGCTATAAGACTTGTACACAAACTGTTTCCACCATGTAAGGATTTCTCTCAGGCTTTTAATTAGCTCGCTGAAAAATTATTTGATAAGTATGTGCTTAAGATTTGCAAACTGGGAGAAGTATACATATGCAGAGAGAAACTAAAGCATAAAAGACTTCTTAATCATATATTAAATGGGCTGTTTATAACTTATTACTAATATTGGATTGTGCTTTTTTCTTATTACAGCTAAAACTGATGAAGCACTGAAAGCAAAGGAGAGTATGAAAGAAGACAAGACAAAGGAGGAAGGTGAGCTTTTGATATTCTGATATAAACACTTTTTATTGCTTGAGGGAAAAAAAGTTTGAACTGTCAGCTTAGAAAGTCACAAATTGGCATTATTAATATGAGGCAATTTTTTCTAGCATTAGATTTGTATTTGTTTAATTTATTTATTCTCATTGTATATTATCATATTTACCATTGTTTGTGGGCAAAATCCAGTCTATCCCAAATTTCACGTAATGACTCGCAAAAGTCCAGTGTAAATTGTTGATTATACAAATAAAGTTATGCCAGACAGCTGTAAATGTATAAGTGTAAAAATCATAATTTAATCAATAAGCTGCATTTGAAGTGGCCATTATGTGTATTTACACTGACTGTTTACAGACACCATGAATACGTTTAACGTCTAATTGCTATTGCATAAATAATTATGAGAGATTAACTTTTTTAAATTTGCATATATTATATTATATTATATTATATTATATTATATTATATTATGAAATGATACTTTAAATATGAAACTAAATCTGCCAGTTGGTGGCGGTAAGTCACTGTCTTAATATGAGTTGTTGAATCATTCATTCAACCAATTTATCCAAACAGCTGCTTCATTCAGAAACAAAGAAAGTGACTCATCAGTTTTCTGAATCATTGACTCACTTGATTCATTACAAAACATTTTATTCATTCTTTAATGAAACACCACTCTGTGTTGTTTGGAGCCACACAACAGTTCTACTTTGGCTTGGATTAGAACTATTTTCTCTTGTCAAATTGAGCAAAAACTGGCTTCTTTATTAAACTGCTGCATAAAATCACATCAGAAATCATGCAGATTTTGGGGAAAAACAATACTTATGCTCGTGTGACATTGTAAAACATTTGACATGAAAAACTCATGTTTTTCCTCATCTTGTATTTAAGGCCATATAACAGCATTCTCATAGACTACATCAAAAGTCTGAAGCATAATATTAAACAGCAATGCAATGCAATATAACGTGACATACAGGTCAGGTAATAATAACTTAAAAAATTATTTTTTAATAGTTAATCACTTAATTAACAGGTTAAATTGATAGCCCTATTTTTTAGATGACAACTGTGTTTTTTTTTGTTTAGTTTAATTATCTTATACAGATTCAGATCATTGTTGAATATCTTTCAGTCTGTAACTGTTTTCTCTGACGCAGACCTGCATTCTGTCCGTGTTCATGCAGATCATATATTTTAATGAGCCGTTTAACAGCGTTTAACCCGTATCATTAGAGCAGCTTGCTCTTTCACCATGGAAAAGCGGAAGACTTTTTCTTAATTATGCTGTGTCGCGCGGGTCACCTTTACAGGTGTGAACCTCTCTGTGTGTGACCATATTAGAGAATGATACCACCATTAAACATTTAGATGGAATTTAACGCCCCTACACACACACACACAGACTGCCCCCTCTATCCATTAATTTCTAATCTGAATATAACAAGCTGTGTTGTCATTCACAAGAGCTGTCTGCCGGAGAGCTGAACAAACCCGTGTGTGCATGAGAGACAATCAGACAGTCAATAGGACAGAGGACGATCAATGACCAACAGAGAGCTCCGTTTAATCAGATACATTTGCTGCATTTTATTGAATCTCCCCTGTAAACTTAATTAGAGGCTTGATGTATTATAGAATGTCTGGTAAATGGTGCATAGATAGGATAATTATTGCTTCATTAGTATTGTTTCAGGTGGAAGTTGCATGGAATGGTTTGTTAATTTAGACTTTCCCATGTGCCAAGATTTAAATGATGTGAATTTTGGAGTTATTGCATAAAAGGTTGTGTGTATAGTGAAAGGGCATATACATATTATCACCTTTAAATATTTCTGAACAACTCCCTCGGAGAAGGAAATATCAGAGCAATATTATCTCGTAGCATTTCTAATGTTATTATTGTCATTGCAATATCCAGATTTTTGTTGTGTCAGATATAGATGGGTAAATCTAGATTAAGGTAATCTCTTTAGAAATCAAAATGATTTGACCTGCGAGCTCAACAGTAGTATCTCCTGAAAGACTGTTGTTAAATATTTAGCGCTCTCTCATCATGAATACAAATGCTGTGTAAATGAGGGTCTACAGGCAGTTGACCCTTGGACTGGAGCCTGCTGAGTGGGGCTCGTGCCGGCCTAAATGATTTAATTGTCATGACTTCAGCTTGTATTTAAAGGATCAGCTTTGAAATACACTCTTCCCTGTCTCTTAGAGCTTTTCTACATGGTGTTTGAGAAGGACTCGGAGTGTCCACAGGGGAAAACTGGCTCTTTGTTGGTTTGACACCACATTGTATTTCAGTTTTCTTGTATCATCTTGAGCTGTCTACTTATTTCACTCTTTTATATAATATCGTGGCCTTCAGAATATCTGTTCTGGACAATCAGCATCGGTCTCTTGATCAATTCAGCAAACTAACTTCAAACTGTAGATGTTTAGTTCAGCACACCTTTCAAGTTTAACACACATTAATTGATTATTAGGGTTAGCGCATAACGGACCAGTGAGAACATTTACATTTAGTCATTGAGCAGATGATTTTATCCAAAGCGACTTCAATCTGCAATCAAAAACAACTAAAGAGCAATGATATACAAGTGCTGAAACAAGTCTCAGTTAGCTTAACACAGTACACGTAGCAAGGGCTTTTTAAATAATAAATAAAAAGAAAATAGATAGAATACAATAGAAAAGGAATAGAGCATGAGGTATTTTTGTGTATTGTCACGTTTTCTATACTCAGTACTGTAGTTCAGTCAACGTTTGTCTGACAAAATGTGATTTTTTGCAGTGTGCTGAAGAACCCAATCTCTTGAATGGCACTTAATATGAAGCAGTGAGTGCAACTCCTGTTCCTTTTACATTTCTATTTCCCTTTAAGGAGCACTTACTAGTTATTAGTTTGCAAACAAGCTATTCGTTTGTGGATGTTTATTGTGTACAATCAAGGTATATTTCTGAGCTCATTCATCACTGCAAGCCCAATGTAACTGTAATATTTGAAATAAAATGTGTCTGCAGATCTCTCTCTCATCCAGAGCAGAGCATATTCTGTACTCCAGTGATTAGTTATGCCTGGCTTATAAGCAGTGAATTAGTATTGTAGACCCAGGGGAAATAAAATTGGCAGAAAATCAGAGTGAGAAGATTTAATTATCACACGGAGACCTTTTCCGTCGACCGGTCCACTGAACCCAAAACACCTAATCCGCCCGGACATCAGCCTCCTCCTTATAATTTGTTTCCCATGCAATCATATGCCAAGCAATTACTGTTTTATTGATTTTTTATCACTGCACATTTAAAGTTTCTCTCTCTCTCTCTCCCTCTCTCTCTCTCTCTCTCTCTCTCTCTCTCTCTCTCTCTCTCTCTCTCTCTCTCTCTCTCTCTCTCTCTCTCTCTGGCTTCTCCCAAGTGAGTTTAACTTAAAGAAAAAAATGGCACTCTGTGCAATCCTTTGTTCTCCTGTATTGACGCTAAATATTTAGACATAGTAAGCCAGTGTCTGCATGGATTGAAATAATGGATGATTGAGACCCATTCCTCGCACTGGACATTTAAATGATAGAAGTCAGTTTTGTTTGTTGTTTACCTTTTCATATTCTATTAAAAATATGCACCGTTCCCTAATATCACTGCAGCCCAATCATATATTAGAAACCTCATTCTCAAATGAACGTGTAGCATCATTGAGAAGATCCTGGATTGCCTAAGAGCCATGCACTTGTTGATGAAGATAAACAGGGATGAAATAGTAGACATGGTACACAGATTGAGTGCTTGAGTAGAAGTACAGATTCCCTAGTAAAATATTACTCTGTCCGGTTAAATACTCGGTTTCAATTTTACTTGAGTGAAAGTTCAGATGTAGCAACTTGTTTTTTAATTACCTGCATAATAAAGTTAAAAAGTAATGAGTGAAAAAATGAATGTTTATTATTAATAATTCTAACAAACACTAGTCAATAGTCGGCAATAATGCATTTTGCTCACACATAATTTCTATAAAACTTGTCTTTTGTAAAGGATTATTCTGCTTATTTGAATATGCAGTTATACAGTTTGAAATGTGCTGATAGAGGTTTGCTAGTTCTGTTAACAGCTGTTTGTGTGTGTTGTGTTGAACATGGTGTTTTAGAGTATTGAGCATGAGGGTGGCCCACACACACACACACACACACACACACACACACACACACTCAGAGGCCTCTCGGAGTGACTTTATTAAGCGGTGCTCATTACTAGACTGTTAGATTGTCATATGCTGATATGTGAGAAGGTGTGTTGGTGTGTGTAATGTGAGCAAGTGTGTATGTGTTTATGTTGTGGGACAGGGAGGAAATCCTCGGGGTGGAGTGTTGAGCGTTGCATGTGTGTGGTTGGGTCGTTTGCACCTCATCAAGTCGGGACTGGTGGTCTCAGACACACACCGGGAACAGAGCCTCACTGATGGGGTGTCTGACGGGTCACTCTGTGGTCGATCGGGCACCAATTGTCTGAGCTCCATCAATCAATGTGACCAGAGTGTTACACTCAGAAAGTCTATGATATGCTCTTATTATAATACACAATATGTGTCGTTGCTGGATCTATTGCAGGCTAACTTCTGCTGTAAAAAAGTGTGTGGACTGGTCTGTTTACAAATGTGAACACTATTGATTTAGGACTGGGAAACACTTTCATTTGTGTGTGTAATAAGTATAAAAATATATGTTAATGCAATTGCTTTATCATGTTACTCTGCTAAAGTCTTCTTACATGTTTTCTCACACATTTTTTTTGATGCTGACATTGTATCAAGAGAATCGATGCGCAAATGAAAAAATGTGCAGTATTTGTTGTGAAAATAAATCCAGGAAATAAATGTTAATGTAGAGATAAATGTGATTTTATCATAATGGCTTTGTGTATATTGTTTGTAGTTCTCTGCTTTAAATTATCCGGTTATAGTAGAAATTATGTTCATGCTGTAATTTGAAAATAAAAGAAAATGTGACTTTCAGGTAGGCTGTAATGTTGAATGTCTATAATTCCAAAAAAACTATTAAATAAAAACCAAATAAACAAACAAACACGTTAATAAAATATTACAGTAAAGTAATATTACAATATCTATAGGCGGAGGGTGAACCAACTCCAGGGTAAGGCTAAAAGCATCCAAATGTATTAAACATCATAAACCCATCTTTTTAGGCAACAACCAGACATGGGTGTCATGTAGAGTAATAAAATGTTTAATGGTACTGACTTTGTATTTCAAAGTGAAGTGATTACCATTTCAAAAATACATTAGAAATTGAAAATTAGGCTATATAACGTTTCCTTTCCACTGTTATTCGACAGCGAATAAATTATGTATAGAAAGTGACATTATCGCTAATTTTGATCTATCGCGGGTTTAAGCACTCACAAAATAAAAAACATTGTTATAATCACTGAAGCTGCATGCACTGTGAAATTAATCTCTTGTGTCCATTGTACTGTACATGCATCAGCGCTTTGTTGTTAATGAGAGAATTTGCGGAGAACGCACTCGTCAAAACTGATGAGTTTCAGCGGTGCCTCATCTGAACGCCTCTGATTGGCCACAGCATTCCTAAACTCAACAGAATTGTGTGTGATTGGTTAAATGACTCAACACTGTAAAAACATCTAAAAATGTAATGGGGTGCAACTTGAGCAGATCTTAATTTGATGCCACAATCGGCACTGTCTTCTCATTTTCACTTTGTTAGCAACAGACGTGATAGATTTGATTTGTTTGCCCCAGGTCCCCATGGCCAAGGGAAGGCTATGCCTTACACACGCTCCACCTATGAGTATAACTATCAGTGATGTTGGCCCTCATTCATACTTAGCAAAGATGCAGTTTTTATGTTGTTTTCCCATGAATATTAGTGTTAGTGTAATTTTTTCTTCTGTTATGTGCATGTAATATCACTGTGATTAATTAGTTTTTTTCATAAATCAATCCGCTGCCCTAGTAATAACAGGAGCATCAACAGTCAAATCTCACTAACAATGAAGTCAGACTTTCTTATTTGTCTCAATAAAGCAGAGTGCAGGGTTTTAAATACTGTGAGGTTATTTGCCCCAGACAGAGGTCACCGGGGCACTGTTCTTAATTAGCCAAATGAGTCCACCTGCATTGTGACAGTGACCTTCTCTGCAGTCAATTATGTGGAAACCACCGTCTGAGATACACTACAGCGCTGAGAAATAATGCTGATCACACATATCTGTGAATGGGATTTGTTTGTCTGGTGGATAAGAATGAAGGAGAGTTACTGTCGTAGCATTAGGCTTCGGTCTCATGAATGGAAAGCCTCTTAGTCTGCGTTTAAGTCTGATTACATCATACGGCTAACTCCAGTTACGTAGTTAGTTGGTTGGGTGTTTCCTTAATTAAAGAGATGTTTGACAGAGCCTCTGACCAGGAAGAGCTGAGACTGCTGTATTTTCCACATTCCTCTATTCTCTTCATCCTTGTGTTGATGTTACTGTGACGTTTGTGCTGTTTCTCTCACACACGCAGTAAACAGAGCTTTCCTTTGTCATTATGGGTCGTATTTGTGTTACGGCTCAGTTCTGACATCATGACGGGAACCTCACAGATGATGCTTCCCATTATGCATTTGTATTTGCAATGACAAGAACTGTAAATTATCTGCACGAAAGAATGATTTTGTTATAAATCATGGATACGTCTGTTTGAGCAGGAACTAATGTTAATGTACGGTAGGCCACCATTGGCATTAAGCAACATCCATCTGCTTTTGTTTTCCTGTGCAGTTTTACAGGTTTTTGCATGGTAAAGCTAGAATCGCGTGGTATGATATGGACTGATACGAGGCATTGCTTGTGTTGCCTTCATCCTTTGAAGCATGCACACACACCAAAAGCAACTGTTGTCTGATTGACAAGTGCGTTTGATGTCTGTTAGCCTTACTTTAACTAGTGTTTACACGACATTTCAACTTGATAAATTATTGCATTAGTCTGCATAAAATCAAACTTGTAAAGTGCATGTAAACCTTTGTGGCCCCCAGTGTTCACAACATTATTTAAAGGCACCATGACTTTTCCAGTTGTTTGGGATTTACTGGAGAAGGATTTTTACAATACGCACATGTTCTACCCTTGAAAATATTTTAGAGCTTGACATAACCACAAAATTACTAGATTTGTCTGAAAGGTGTGCGTTTTTGCTCCACAGCATTGATCAGTGTGTCATGTAATATTCCCATATAAACTTTAACAGCCAATTAAAAAATATTGGTTTATTAAAATTTGCTAATTCTCAAGATCAATACATCCTTTATTAAACCACGTTGTCGAGTTTAATGCATCCTTACGGAGGTGTCGAAATGCTGAATCAATTAAATCACTTCTAACAGCACTTAATGGGAACAGCATCATTCACATAGAGGGCAGAGCGGTGCGTTATTTAAAGAAGTTCACGTGTTAATGAGTAGCAAAGGATTAAATAGCTGCAATGATTACTTTTATGCCACTGATCAGACTCTTATATGTAGTTTGGGGTAACAAAGGGTTTTATAGGTTTGACTGAAATAATAATGTGATAACTGACACTTTAAATCAAGCTTTTGTTTCAAGCAACAACAAACAACAACAACAAAAATATAGAAAAAAAAAAGGATGAATACAAAAAGTAGCCATTGATAATATCTAAACATATATCCAAATCCGAATTTAATAAAATTAATGTGTGATTCATGTGCAAATTATGTGCTACTAGGGATAGCTACATAGGGCTGTACAGGCATCTAATGGCAACACAATAATATTACAGCTAATAATTTGAATGTGACAAGAAACTGGTGCCTGAAAAGAATATATAGTACTGTTACAATGTATATCTGTTTTTGAAGACACTTTTGAGAAGTTTAAAAATCAATTTATGAAAATCAAACAAAGATAAACCTTTCTTTGCATGAACATTTGGGCGGTGTTATGCAAATCCCCCCCAAACAGTGTGTCAGGGATCTGGGAAGGAGGACCCAATTGCAGTGAGATAACAAGGTTTTATTGACAAGACTGATACAAGAGGTAGTGAAGTGCACAACAGATACCACAACAGGAACACAATAAACAGAACAGCTAGGGAAGGCCACTGGGAAGGCTTCAGGAAACAACTGGCAGAATACTGGGGCAACAGAGGGGGCAGCAACACACAGACACATAGGGGGTGAGAATGACAACAGACCAGCAAACACAAAAGGTTAGGTGCACCATAAATATGGAGGAAAATACATGAGGGACAGGTGAGCACAATTAGAGCAACTAGGCTAACAAGAGGGTGTGGTAAAGAGGAAACAAGGAGGAGGGGCTAAAGGAGCACATGGCCGAGAAAATAACAAGGCCATGTGCTGAAAACTAGACACAAGAAACAAACATAAAAAAGGTGACAGTGCAAAACCCTGACACAGTGACGTAGAGATGTGGGGAGTGTTTAAACGAGGCGTTTTAGGAGAGAGTGGATGAGTCTTAACTTTTATAAAGAATATCTCTTTGGGTTTGAGACTTTAGTCCTTGCAACTTTAGTGGTTTAAATATTTATTCATGAACAACTTTTAACACTCCAAAGAGAAAGGAAAACTTGAAATCACATCATATGAGCCCTTTAAAGTTAGGCTACCTCATATATCCAGGTTTCCCATGACAGTGGAAACCCTGAGAGAAGAAAAGAGAGTTAAATGAAAATAAACATTTTCTGATTTGTGGACCAGTTGCAGGAATGAGAGGTTCAGCATTATGACACTGACAGTTAATCAGCCAGTCACTGCACTGAAGACGACATGATAGACAGACATGATCAATTCAACACCCTAATGAACTGAAGTGAGCTTTGAGCGTATGCTATTCATGCCACATTCAGAGAAGAGCCAGCTCTGACGCTGTCCCCTGGTTAGAGACAATGACTGCTTTACATGCCATTTGATCATCACATATTGATCATTTATTATTTTTATTTTTTTTTTTACTTTTGTACTGTTATTCACTGCATCTCTGCAGTATTGTGTTGCAGTGGAGAATGGTTGATTACATGCTGCAATGCTGCATTGCTCCCCCCCAATTTTTTTTTTTTTAAATCTCTTTTTTTTCTGGTTTTATTTGTTAAATTAATTTTTTTTTCATGTAATCAAAAAGCACATCTAATTAGTCGGAATCATGAAACTCTTGCAATTTATCAACACAATATCAAAAGTTTCCTTAAAATTGTAGGCCCCTATCAAATAAATGTTTTACATATTCTCAAAATTCATTTGATGTTTTCTCAAATTCTACATTTCTAAATTCTATTTTTGATCAATTCATCCAAAACTTGACACATTCCATGACATTCCGCATTATATCAGTTTTGTGGCTGGATTCCAGGATTTCGTCTGTGTTTTCCTCACTGCGGACCCTAGTTTACACAGAAATGCTAATTGCTTTTTTAGATAATGTCGATTTAATATACCTTTTGTATTAGGCATCAAACATCAAATATATCTACAGCCGTTGTAATTCCTGCTGAAAGCTCCAGAAATCAATGATATTGATAAAACCTCCACAAACCAATAATGCTGCATATGCTTGATGACTTCACCCAAATTGCTGCAAATTGGTGCTGTTCAGCAGGAAAATCTACCTGCAAACTTTCTTCATGAGCTGATCGTACATCATCTCTTAGAGTGGCTGTTCTTGAGGAAATCCTATGTCCTATAAAGCTAAGTCCAACTAGATTCCAGAGCATGCTTTCCTCTGTTTCTGTCTCTCACACACCGCTTCGGACCCTTAGGGACATTAACGGCATCTGGCATGAGCTAACATGGAGCAAGTGAGTCTCAATCCACTTGTAGATGACCCATATCAAGTGCGGTCCATATCAGATTGCTGCAGAAGCTTTTTATTTGGCCCTATGTGAAGCGCGATGTGCTCCAAACATGGATCGGGTGCATGTTACTAGTGGAAGACGCTGGCCATGAGTGCAAACTCTCTTTGTTCACTGAGATCTCATTTGTCAAAGCAGAGAGACTAGAGGGTATTAGTTAGTTAGCAAATATTGACATGCCACTTTGGTCGGGTAACTATCAATTGAAATCAGCAAATCAATTCTGCTAATAGCTGCTCATTATGCACTTGATGCATTTTCAGCGTTCGAATCAGCTTTGCATGTCAATGCAGTCAAGAACTATTACTTGACCAGCGGCTCGATGTGTTTTCATGCCTTCGCTAGCCTGGACATTTTAAAATACTCATAAACAGACGACAATTATGTTTTTTATTGATTACTTGATTGCATATATTAATACATTTAATCTTTTTTCTTTCTAAAATGCCTACATGACATCCAAGTAAACAAAATATTTCATTTTTAGTACGTGATTTATTTTGATTAAAGCGATTTATTTTCATTTAACATTTTATGACTTAGCTTTTCATTAAATTCACAAACCTTGACCAAATGTAATTCTTAATTCACTTTATGTTGTTGATAACAACGAATGGAATTTATTTTCTTTGCATTTTAATATCAATATGGTACTATATTGTCCTATTTAAATCAATTTTGTTAACGGTTTATGTTAAAAGTATTTTAAACAGTAGTCTGATCATGTAACCTAAAATATCTAATGTAATGGATTACGTTACTTCAATATTGTTCATGTAATTTGGGATCAGGAATGGATTACAGTTTGTGTGTAATCTAGTCAGTTCTGGCCTTGCCGATGGAAATTGTTCAGTGTTTCAGATAGTTGTTTTGTAGCTCGGACGAGCTGACGCTCAAATGTCTCGAGTGTATCAGACTGACATGCTGTATTTAAAAGGAATGAATGTCAGGTTTTGCTGTCACACGTTTAATTAAGTTAAAGC
This sequence comes from Carassius gibelio, assembly GCF_023724105.1. Taxonomy (NCBI): domain Eukaryota; kingdom Metazoa; phylum Chordata; class Actinopteri; order Cypriniformes; family Cyprinidae; genus Carassius; species Carassius gibelio. Next base: position 22,524,520 of record NC_068410.1, on the reverse strand, counting down.
AGTGACCTTTCATCTAGGCTTCTATTTGCGATGGAAACAGCGTTTTCTCTTCACGTCGTCTGTAGCACTCGCACAAAGTGGAGCGGCGTTCTTCGGGAGAGGATCTTTATTTAGACACCAGATCTTCCTAGATAAATAAAGACAGTGTTAATGGAAGAGGGGCGAGTCGGATGCGTGTCAGGGGTTTGCCCAGATAAATCATTAGATGGAAGGTTATTGGAAATGCAGGGAGATAAAAGACTGAAGAAGCCAGTAATTGCCTTAAAGATCAGACTACAAAGCATTAGCCCGGCTTTTACAAGGCCAGTCGGCAACAAAAGAGTCGTAATTTATGAGCTCAGCGTAAAAGAATAGCATAATTGCATTAAAAATTAATGCTAATGAGGTCTAAAATGGGGAAGGTGGTTATTATGAAAGTTTGTATTCATCTTCTTTGGCCTGAATGATGGCTAGTGGCTTGATTAATGGCTTAATTTCTATCAATTAGCCGTGCCAGAAATAAATAAATAAATCTATCCACAGAGACGGGGCTGAATTGAGGATTGAATTACATATCTTATCCTGATGCTGAGATGGGGGCTGGATTCCCAACGGTTTACCATAGAGGCAGTGTCCTTGTGTGTTTAACAGTTAGCTCAACGTTTTGCCTGATTGTGAGTGCATGTAGATCGAAATATGTTGATATGGAAGTGCTTTTATTTTATAGATCCTCAAGTTGATATAAAAACAAAATACAAGAATTAAAGTAAGCTAGAACAACTTAAAACAAGAATGCTATTGTGCTTCGTTTGTTTGTTTCATTTTATTACAATTGTATTTATTTGTAATTAATCAATTTAGTTTTATTGTGTATTTATTTAATTTCCTTTTTTCTTTTATTTATTTATTTTTTTTACAAATACTGTCCCCTTGAAAATATGATTTCAAGACTTGGAAATGTCATGTAAATTTAATAAAATACTTCACATTTTTATGATGAATTTATTTTTTCTAATTACGCCAAGCTGCAAAATCTTTTATCAGGTAGAAACTAGGTTGAAAAAAATGGTCACACTTTATTTAAGGTGGCCTTCACTACTACGTGCTTACATATAAACATCAGTACAGTGTAATTAATGTGTTTATATTGTATTACAAAACACTTCTGCTGATATTGAGGGTAAAGTTAGGGACAGGTTTGGTGGTGTGGGTAGGTTTAACAGTGGGGTAACAGTGTAATTATAAATGTAATCACAAATGTAATTACATAGGTTTTATAAAATAATACAAGTACAATATAAAAACACGTATGTACACAATAAGTGCATTGTACCAAATGATTCATTTAAATGCAAGTACATAGTAGTTAAGGCCACCTAATATATAAAAATCATCATGCATCATGAAAAACTGGAAAAGTCTTGGAAATATTGTTGTGAACAATGGGGGTCTTGGAGTCAGAAAGGTTGAGAAGCACTGAGCACTGATTATTTCTAACAAACACATAAACACAGCTGCATGAGAGTGCTCCGCAGGTTTTTCCATGTATTGTAGTGTAGTGTTTTTCCCTCTCACACACTCGTCTCAACACACTTCTCATTCTCAATCAGTGCAGTGCCATCATTAGGTCTTGTCGTTTGAGACGACCACCTGATGATGGGCAGCTACTGCTTTAATTATTCCATCAGTGATGAGAGCCGCTCTAATTTAGCTCATGGAAGTAAGGCATTCAATTATGGGTATTAATCAGGCACTGTGAGTTTGGGTGCTGGACCTTGAGTTGTTGAACATCGCCCTCTTGTGGTTTTGCCGAAGAGGAGCTTTCGTTTGACTTGTGACTGGAGAAACTGTTATTAAGAGAGAGTATTATGAGCGTTTGATGATGCTGGATTGCTGTTTCTGCACACATGTTAATCTCCGCGTTCATTCACGTTTAATAAAATTCACTGAGCAGGGTCCGTTTAGTCCTTCAGGAGGGCAGGGAAAGACCAAACCTGCTTCAGATGAGCAGAACCATGTCATCGTATCTCTCTCGGTCTGTGGTTAAGACTGCTATAAAGCTTGTGTAACGCGGCGACAATGGACTCTAAATTAATTTTGTGGATAATGTGTCAATATTAAATGTCATCTTTGACCTGGCCTTGTGCTGATCGTGTCTCTCAGACAGCGCTATCGATTTTCTGCTCGCTGCTCGGCACGGGCCCCTCTCTCAAAGTCCATTATTTGAGATTTTCCTATGAAATACATATCTTTCCTCACTGACATCTGACAAACAGCATATGGAAGTCATTTTATCTACCAATAATGTGTTTGTCAAAAAGTATGAGGCATTAATGGAATTCCGGGCCAAGGATAGGTTGTCACTGATGTATCTGGGTGGGCTTGTGTGTTTGTGTGTGTGTATCGGTCATTAAGACGATCAGTGCACACACACACACACACACACACACAGGAGCAGTAATAAGTGTGTGATTGAGAGCCAGTGGACTGCTGTCATCTTAAGGACGGTCTGTAGGCTCCTAGAGGATATTGCGCCTCCGTTTCGCCTCGTGCTCAAGTGTGTGTGGTTTGGAGAAGGCAAACTGTTATCAGTGTGTGTGGACACATGCCTGACAATGTTCGGGCTCATTTTATTGCAGGTTTGTTTTTGTTAACATTGACACACATTTGTGTTTTTATTATGTGTGTGTTACAGTAAAGAAATCTATGTGCATATGGATGTTACTTTAATGAAGCTAGATATTCATTACAATGTGTCTCTGTGGACGTTTTCAACGGTTTGCCTGAAAGAATGACTGCGCTACAGTGTTTAAGTTATGTTCATAAGCCGTATGATAAGTCAAAGTCTGTGTGTGTGTGTGTGTGAGAGAGAGAGAGAGAGAGAGAGAGAGTTTCTGCTAACAGAGAGAAAACCAGAGCAAATATTCATTTATTCATTAAACGAGCAGAGCGAGAAGATGTGTTGTGACAGTTCCTCCCTGGCAGTTAATGGATTAAATTAATTCCTCTCATTAGCGCAGGGATCTGTGTGTGTGTGTGTGTGTGTGTGTGTGTGTGAGCGCGAGAGCATGATTCCTACCTAATAGTGTTTGTTTCTGAGCATTTTCATGCATATGTGTGGAGAGAGATTAAATTGTGGGTGAATCTGAGTATCAGTAATGCATTGTGTTTAATGTTTTCAAACCGCAGCGCTGATGTTGTGAATAACAGCACAGCTGAGGCTGTAGGTAATCTCAGTTTATAGTTCAGTAAACAAGAAGTTAATATGGAGCAACAAGTTTATTTATAAGTAATAGTACTGAGCAGTATCACATTAGGTCTTTATCTGCTGAATAAATGTGTGGAGTGAGATCATTGCATATGAAGTCAACAGAAGATCTGTTTAATGGGCTTTAGAATGTATTACTTTTATTTCTAAACCTCCTTGAAATTGCTGATATTCTAAAACCTTTGATCTCTTTACATGACTGGATTGATTATGGAATTCTAAACACATTTTCTTTTCTTTTAATTGTCAGACATTCTACTCACTCTCATTAGAGTGTTACTAGACTGTAAGGTTAGAGTTAGTAGAGTAATCTGACAAAAGCCTGTAGAGTGAGGAATATTGAAATCAGCCATCATTTAAGGTATAAAAGGTTTTAGTGTGATATTAATAAGCTCAACCACCAGAGGGCATTAACGAAGGACAGCCTGTAGCTGGACTAAAACATATTAATGGGAGACAGTGTTTCAATATACAGCAAATACCAGAATAGGTACAGCTTTCACTATTATCTAGTTTGTCATTAACATTATTTGAACATATTGAATGTTTATTAGTGTTTAAAAAGCACATATTCTGCATGATCATATTCCACATCCCTAATCCTGCTCAATATCTGAACTTAACAACTACCTTACTGACTATTAATAAGCAGCTAATAAGGCAAAAGTCATAGTTAGTGAGGAGAAATGTACCTTAAAATAAAGTGTGACCGACTTTTTCTTATTTTCACCCTACATTCATTTTACTCTGATATTCATCACAATTGGGAGTAAAGAGGATCATCATTTAGGAATCATGCAGACTATAATTACAAATCCACATATACTGTACATATCATGCTAATATCATCTTCTTGGACCAACATTATTCTGACTATTCAATCCTAAAGCCTTCAAGCTACTTCCTCTGAACTTGTCTTGTTTTCCAAGTCATCTTTTTTCCTGTGTAGCACGGTCATTTCCGTCCGTCTTCGAACTGCAGTGTTCAAACTACAGAGGGCACTTAAACAACAGAGACCAGTCATTTTCCTTGTGTGCTATGTACCGTGTGTTCTTGCTTGTTTGGAGAGTATGCTGTTGTTTAGCTGGAGACACACTGAAGCTGAAGAGAAGGTGATGGGATCAGGACACAGCTGCTGTAATGTGGACTCAACAGTGTCCAGCAGACTGACGCTGTTATACGCTAAGAGATGAAGCGATCCGCATGATGTTTTTCTGTTTCTGTGGTTTGTGACCGTCTGACCCGCCCCGCTGACCTCTCATCTGTCCATTCCCCGCTCTGTGTTTTGTTCCTCCAGAGGAAATGTCTCTGGCCGAGCAGGTGAGGAGGATAAAGGATATCGAGGCCATTGAGAGCGACTCCTTTGTTCCTCAGGCTTTCAAATCATCTCGGGATAGCACCAAGGTACATCTCTGCCTCTCTCCCTCTCTATTCTCTTTGCCTTGCTTCTCATACTGTATATAGATATATATATATATATTCTTTTATTTGATTTCGTTGCGCCGAGTTACTTTCCGTTTGTCTGCAAATGAAATGATTGCCATTATATCTCGTTTGGTCTGTGGCACCTGTCCTCTTGAAAAGCGTCCGGCCGCCCGAGGAGAGCATTACTGGAGAGCGTTCACATTCACCGCTCAAATTAGATTACTAACAAATGCTCACAGATCTCTGTGGTCTGAGACAAAAGGTGACAGTTGAACTGAGTCCGTATGATCGATTGCACCAGAGGAACGGCTCTCAGGACTCAGGTCTGTCTGTACAGACTTCAGCGATGCACTGGAGACAGACCAGCACTTAACATCTCCACGTTTAGTTCTGAATGAAGGAAGAAGCAGACACTGACGCCATTCTTCTGACAAACACAAATACATAGATCCATGCACATTACATTTTTCAATAAATTCCATTCCATATACATTCTTAAAATTAAATGTGCTTCACAAGTGATGCCACTGAAAAAATGTTTCCTTTAAGAAACTGTAACGTCTGAAAAACCTTTCTGTTACACAAAAGGTTCTTTGTGGCAAAAGAAGGTTCTTCAGATTATAAAAAGGTCAGAAAGAGATGGTTCTTTAAAGAACATTTGACTGAATGCTTCTTCTATTGCATCGCTGTGAAGAACCTTTTAAGCAGCTTTATATACCTTACCTTTACTCAAAAAATAGTTCACTGAAATCACTTTCTTCAAATCCAGAAAGAGCCTTATTAGAATCTGAAACAAGGTGCAAGGATCACTCAATGTCTGCAACTTACTAATGACACACACTTGATAATAATGTGTTACTGAAGGGGGTGTCTAAAACAGCAGCAATCAAAGGCATAGTTCAGCCGTGAATGAAAGTTCATGTCGTGACAAACATGTATGCGTTTCTTTCTTCTGAGGAACACTAAAGAAGATATTTTGAGGAATGGTGGTAAGCATTCTCTAAATATCCTCTTTCATGTTCCACAGAAGGAAAGAAAGTCATAAGGGTTTTTGAATAACACGAGGTAAGTAATTAATGAGAGATTTTTATTTTTATTTTTGGGAGAACTATCCCTAACCAAACTATTCAGGGTGTTCAGAATCCCAGTACAGACGGTGTGTTTCATGATGGTAGAAATTGAAGTCTGCAGGACACTGGAGCTGAAGAGCCCTGCTTTAAGGGTCTAATTTATGACTATTTATAGCAGCAAACAAGAATGGATCTCAAGGGTAAGATAAAGGAGTGAGGCATTTCTCTTTAATTAAACAACTCCTCATGCAAAGTGGGGTGTGGATCTGAATATTATGAATGAGGTGCATGTGTGAAATGGTGGAAAGATGAGTTCTCTGTGTGATTTCCTAAGGGTTTTGTAAATAACACAAGTTTTTATTTGTAGGTGACTGATGTTTCAGAGATCAAGAAAGAGGCAGAGGCTATAAAAGAGGAAGCTGCCCTTCTGCCCACCTCCATCATGTACAATGACAGCAACGCTCTGGCTCACCCTAACGTAAGAGTGTGTGTGTGTGTGTGTGTGTGTTCCTACTTCACCAGATTTTTGCAACATATTTGTACAAAGATATAGGGGGCATCTTAATTTGTCAAAACAAGGTAACACTTCAGTTTCCAGTTCTGTTAAATAGCATGCATATAACTAGCATATTGGCTGTTTATGTAGTACTTAAAACGGATAATTCTGTTCCTTGATTCTGATTGGCTGAGCCACGTTTGAAGCTTTTGTACAAACACACACCTTTGTTTACTTCTGTGTGTTGCTCGGCAACCACTTTGTTGCAACCACAGCAGTTTAAGAGGAACTAATTTTTTTGGCGGAAGAATACTGTCTTTATTAATATCATTACATTTTATTTGCTTTGTTTTATTTTGTGAAACCTTGTTACATATATGGAATAACCATTTTATAAAGCAATAATCCCCATGAAGCCGTTGTTTACAGTGAATTTATAACCGTTTCGTGCCTAACATCACCTCAGCTGTTATAAAATTACTGTACACCACAGGGATTATAGCTTTATTAAAAAAGAACCATGGTAGCTAATACCTAAACATAACAACTACCTTACTAACTAATAATAACTTATGGAGTTTATTGATGCAAAAGTTAGTTAGTAGTTTGTTAATATTGAGAACCGGTCCCCAAACTAAATTGTGAACAAAACCCATATAAAGTATTGATAATTGTAAAAATGCAGAATGTTTCTGTTAGGCTTTAGGTTAGGTCCTAGTATTTATAACATAAATACTAAAAGAATAGAAGTCTATTGAATGTCCTTATCTAGATAACAAAGTATTCTATAAAGTATTGATACTTTGAGGCCAAAGAGGAAAACGGTTTATAAATCATACCAAATTGGCGAATCGCTCCGCCTCGTGAACCTCTCTAATTCTTTCTAAGAAAAATAGTATGTATTATTCACAACAGACATCAAATAAGACTCTGGTGTCGCGGGCCCAGCATCCGAAGTTACACCGAAGCCTCCCAAAAGGCCTCCAATCAATAATTCTCCTCTCCCACCCTTGTAGAAATTGCCTATTTCTGAAGCTGCACTTCTTGACAACCCACTCAGGGCCCTTCTTATGCAGCCTCAGTAATATTGGCAGACAGAATTTCCTACGAAAGCGTGCTCCATCTCTCTCGCTCGGCAAACTGGGTTAGGTGTGACTGATGCAGATGAGCTCGACAGGCTGATCTATTGCAGCAATATGCCCAAGGCGAGAGAGCCCTGATCACCAGTAATGATTCAATCATTTAGCCACCACCACTTACTGTATCTACTGTAATTTCAAACTCGTTACCCGCGCTTCGCTAGGTGCGTTAGGAGTCAGAGGAGGCTGGTTGTCGTGTCGCTGAATCGCCTACGAAAGGAAAAGGCATGAGGAAGCGGGCGACATACACCCTCAGTCTATTAGTGCTACATGTGCACGTGTTTCCCAGGAAAACAGAGCCTGAATGAACGCTACGGGCGGACCCTAACCCGATGTAAATGACACGCTTATAATACGCACGCGGCGCGATGGAAGCGATCAGTCTTTCCAAAGCCTAGATTTGATTTGGTGCCTCTCGTGTTTTTTGGATGAAGGAAATGAGTGATGAGTGTTGGAGAAGAATCCGGAACTTCCAAACTTAAGGAACTCATAAGCACAACTAATGTGGGAATCACTCAAATTCTCCCTTTACGCTGACATCCGAATCAACCGCGCGTATTACCCTGTCTGATGTGTTTATGATGCAATACCATTTACACTTGCTCCAAATCTAATCGCAGCTGTGATTGTCCTATATTAAGCCAACCCAGACAATTAGAGCGCAGGCTTGGAATCCATTAGAAACCAATAGGAAAGATTTGTTTCAAAAGGTTTACTTGCGTTTCAGATCTATAGCATCAGGCCAAATCCGGGCTTCCTCCAGTGGAGTGAACGAGGAGGGAACGTGAAATGGCGCTCATGCAGACAGTCACAGATGATCTGATCTCAATAACAGCTCACTTCACTGTCTGTAGGAGGACTCTGTAGCGTTCACTTGTACTGCACAGAAGGCCATCACACGCTTTACTGTAATAATATCCCGTGTATTTTTTTGTATTTCTAATCCAATATAAGGTTCTTAAAAAAACAAGATCCTCCGTACACTTCAATCATTACATTTGTCTTCAGTGTATTCTCTTAAATAGCTAAGAATCATAGTGAAGTAAACTGAAGTGAACTGATTTCATCATGTAGTAAAGAAAGAGAAATCATTTGATCAAGCGATTTTAGAGCAAATATGCATCATCCCAAATAATCAGAACAGCACTGGCAAAAGTGTATTTTCTGTTGTTCTGCCTAATGAAGAAATCAGTCTAACAACTTTCCCTGCAATCACTTCAGTGTGTGTGTGTGTGTGTGTTTGTGTGTGCATTAACTATGGCTTTTGCCTCAAACTCTTAATTTGCTGCTTATCAATAGTCAGTTGTATGTATGTCAGTATGTTTGGAGTGCATTAAGGGATCTAAAATATGCTCAAGCTGAATAAGGCATTAATATGTGCTTTATAAGTGCTAATAAACAGCCAATATAATAGTAATGAATGCTAATGAGCAGCTAGTTAATAGTGAAAAGTGATTCTTAAACTAAAGTGATACTGTTGTTATTTTGATGGGAGTTTGTTGTCAGTTGTTGTTGTAAATATTGATATTGCCATTAAAATAGCCATAGATGCTGGTAGGCATTAAGAATTAACAAATAAAAAATATAAAAATATATAATATAGTTGTGCAGTATAAGCTGTGTGTTGTATAAGTATGTTAATAATATGCATGCTATTAAGCATCTTGTTAATAGTGAATATGTTTCCTAACTGAAAGTGTTACCAAAAAATTTATAAAAAAAATACAATACATTAAAGCAAAATGTTCATTCCTCTGACAAAAAGTCTGAGAGGAGACTGTTCTGAGACTCTGAGCTCTGAGGTTGGCACAGTGTTCCTGTAGTGATGCTCTGTGATGGACACTGAAGTAAAGCGTCTCTCTCGCTCTCCTGCAGCTCTTGGTGGATAAAGAGGAGGCAGAGAGCTTGTGGTTGAACAGACTGATCTCTCTGCGTCAGGAGAGGCTCATGGGGAGTCCAGTGTGCTGACCCGATCCAGCTTCCTCAGACCTGTGGACTCGCTCCAGTTCTCCGTCATTCCAGCGCGTCGCAGACAGGAGCTGCTGCTCCACCTGCTGGAGTCTATGGGAAATATGATTCCAGATCACATTTCAGCTTCGGCTTATTCTGATTCTTCTTTTGTTTGTTTATTTTACATCATACTAACCGATATTATTAATATTAAGGTTTAGCCGTGATTTACATAAAAATGTGTCCCTTTTTTAAGCTTGCGCAGACATCCTTCTCATCAACATGAGTGACAGGTGTGTTTAGTGTGTGTTGGGCTGTGTTGTTGCTGTTGTTATTCTGTTTTTCCTTTTTCTAAATAAATGATTGTTGTAAATCTTGATTAAACCTTGTAGTCATAATGTTTTTAAAGGACAGCTCTGTGAAAACCTTTTGAGGAGTCACTGTACGGTCTCGGTTTGTCATTTTTAATGTTCTACTGTGTTTAATAACCAGACTTTAGTGAGTGAGCTTGAGGGAAGTGAAGTGAAACCTGCTACATGTCAGAGATCCCAGAATAAAGCTATGAACTCATTGTGTATTTAGGGTGGTTTTTATTGCAAACAGCATTCTTTATTAATAATCAAGTCTGCAGCAGACTACAGACAAATTTATTTTTCCTCTCTTAATACAGATATTCAGGGCCATCACTACAGTTGAGATGATTATTGATGTGTTTGATTAGGATAATTATTATATGATTATTTAAAATATTTCATATTAGATTTTTTTTCTTTATCATGTTTTCAAGACAAATGCTAATTTCGCTGATGACATCTCTTTTTTTTTACATATTATACAAGAAATATTTGACTTTGGATCCTCTTTTCACCACATTTTGCAATATCTTTTTCTATAATAATATTCAACTGTACTTAACGTGATTATGTTTTGCTAATGCACAGTGTCCCAGCATTAACATGATAACATAACGGGGTGTTGAGGGGCTCATTGTATGTTCTATGTAATCAGGTTGTTCTGTACACTTACTCCTAAACTCTGAAAGTTGATGTCTTAACATCATCTTATTTTTGTTACAACACGGCCCACTAGCAGATTGTAACATGTTAGAAATCATGTATATTAGTTTAACTTTGTACATGCATTTATTTGGTTAAACAAATTACTTTTTAATTGTTATTCAACCCATCCAAATGTCGGCTTATAAACTCTACTATTGTTTTGTGCAATATATATGAACCTGGACCACAAAACCAATCCTAAGGGTCAACTTTTTGAAATTTAGATTTATGCATCATCTGAAAGCAGAATAAATAAGCTTTCCATTGATGTATGGTTTATTAGGATAGGACATTATGGTAACACTTTAGAATAGGTAACACTTGTTAACTATTAACTACAACGTATTTCAATAAATTTAATAGTAAGGTAGTTGTTAGGTTTAGGTATTGGTTAAGATTAGGGATGTAGAATAAGGTCAAGGGTAATAAGACATTAATATGTTCTTAATTAGCACTAGTAATATGCATGCAAATAAGCAACTAATAAGTGTTACCTATTCTAAAGTGTTACTGACATTATTTGGCAAAATATTGAGAAAATCGCCTTTAAAGTTGGCCAAATTAAGTTCTTAGTAATGCATATTACTAATAAAAAATAGTTTTGATATATCTACGGTAGGAAATTTACAAAATATTTACATGATCTTTACTTAATATCGTAATGATTTTTGCCATAAAATAAAAATCTATAAGTTTAGCAATAGCCAAAATGTAATAATACAAATATACTAGGGGTGTAATGATTAATTCTGTCAGGGATGTGAAGAGAGAGAACTTAAACGCAGAGAATTGTTGCAACAGTTTATTAGGCACAATGGAAAATCCAGTTATAATCCAACATGTAATGACACACAAACGAACAGACACCTGCAGACACAGGCTGTGGAAACCACATCAGATGCAATGCCCAACGGGACGTGGAAACGAGACAGAGGATCTCAGTCACACGGCCAACAGAAAGACTCCTTATCTAGGCGTCTAGGCCACAGCAGCAAAGGAGGCAACGAAACAAACACGCACAATCACAATGACAACACGAAATCTAATGACAACAAGGGACAGACACAGCAGAGAATAAAAGGGAGAATGGGAGCAAGCGACAGGTGAGGGCAATCAGCTCGTGATCTGCACACACCAGCCCCGATGTATCAGCGCTGATTGCTTAGGTCACAAGCTGCAGAAAATGACAGGACACAGACAACCCACAACCAGCCTCAAAGATCCGCGAAAGTGCATCAGGCTTACCATTCTTGGACCCCGAACAGTAGGAGATGTTGAAATTGAACCGACCAAAGAATAGTGCCCAGCGAGCCTGTCGGGAATTAAGTCGTTTACGCTGCGGATGTATTCTAAGTTCTTATGATCGGTCCAAATTATAAAAGGGACCTCCACGCCCTCTAACCAGTGGCGCCACTCCTCCAGTGCCAACTTAACAGCCAGTAACTCCCTATTTCCGATTTCGTAATTCCATTCTGAGGGGGTTAAACGATGAGAATAAAATGTGCAGGGATGTACACATCCGAAAATGACCTCTGAGACAAAATTGCCCCCGCTCCTACCTCTGATGCACCCACCTCCACAACGAACTGATGAGACGGATCGGGAGTAGCAAGAATGGGCGACCTGGCTGAAATTCAGAATGAACCGCCTGTAAAAATTGGCAAACCCCAGAAATTGCTGGACCGCTCTGTGACTATCTGGATTAGGCCAATCAGCAACTGCTTTTACCTTGGCGGGATCCATTCGGATTCCTTCGGGTGAAAGAATAAATCCCAGGAACGGAACCAACCGTGCGTGAAACTCACACTTTTCCACCTTGGCAAATAAATGATTCTCAAGCAGCCGCTGAAGCACTCAACGGACTTGTTGAACATGGTATCACTCGTTCTGGGAGAAGATCAGGATGTCGTCGAGATAAACAAATACAAACCGGTCGACCATGTTTCTAAGCACATCATTGATGAGTGCCTGGAAGACCGCCGGGGAGTTAGCAAGTCCAAAGGGCATGACCAAATACTCAAAGTGTCCCGTGGGGGTGTTAAAGGCAGTCTTCCATTCTTCCCCCTACCAAATCCGAACTAGGTGATAAGCAATGTGAAGGTCCAACTTCGTAAAGATGGTCGCCTCCTGCAAGAGCTCGAAGGCCGATGACATAAATTCCAAAAAGATAATGATTCTTGACTGTGATGTCATTCAAGCCCCGATAATCTATACAGGGATGGAGTGATCCATCCTTCTTCCCCACGAAGAAGAACCCCACCCCAGCCAGAGAGAAAGAGGACCGGATGATGCCAGCTAACTGAGAATCATTGATGTAGTTCTCCATGGCCTCCCTCTCAGGCCTGGAAAGAGAGTAAAGGTGCCCCCTAGGTGGAGAAGTACCAGGCAACAGATCTATTGCAAAGTCGAATGGGCAGTGCGGAGGAAGAGATGAAGCTTGGGACTTAATAAAAACCACCGCTCTCAAGTCATGGTAAGCCTCCGGTACATTCGCCAGGCTCCCCAGCTCCTCCTGTAAGACAGAACAAGATATAACAGGGGAAACCGCAGGACCCAAACATTGAGATAAACAAAAAGAGCTCCATGCCAGAACCGAATTAAGAATCCAGTCAATCCACCCTTCACTGGACACGAGGCCGCCACATTTTAGCTGCGCATTTATTGAATGAGCACTGTGCAATGTCCGAACTGATTGCACTGTATTTTACATTTTCACTGTTTTTTTTTATGTAAAATAATTTTCTATTTCTGTTTTTAAATTCCTTTTAAATAAGTCAATTTTCATTTTCAAAGTTTTAAGTTTTAAAATTGCTTGTTTTATTTGAGTTATTATTATTGTCCGATTAAAAGCGTGATGGTGAATGCCACTTTAGCTTGCTCAGTGGGAAAACAAGAGGGCTTGAGTGAAAAAGTCAGCGAACATTGTGACAGAAATGAATGGCATGAGTTGGGCTCACTGGAGTATGGAGCAGGTGGATTGAGACAAGGTTCGGCATGATGGGAAGCAACTGTCTCTGTTTCGGACGGGGGTTGTACAACAGGAGTTGCAGGAGGAATAATCTGACCATTCTGTGAGTTGGGTCAATTACAGTGACAGCTTTGAAAAAGCATGACAAGAAGCAGTGATCTCCTCCTGCTGTCTACCCAACAGTGTGTCTTGCTGCCTGAGCATTCAGAGAATGTCAATCTCCTCTGCTGAGTCCATAATGGTCAGTAGATTCTGTCAGGGATGTGACGCTGATTGTCCAGGTCACGAGCTGCAGAAAATGACAGGACATAGGCAACAGGGAAGCCGAAGAAGCATCCTGAACTGTGACACATTCATTTTATCAGTGCATTGATTTCAAACCCTGACGATGCAATGCATCGATTTTGAAACATGATTTTTGAATCATTAATTGCCGATCTTGTACAGTAATTGATTTAAAATGCTAAGAATTGAATGAATCATGATTTCTTTAATGATTCAATGCTTTTAAAATATATACACATTGAATTAATGGGGACCTCTGGCTTGCTTATTTGGGGTCACTGCATCTACAGCGATATCATTGACTTGATTGCAAATAAATGCACAGACACTATTTAATCTGAACAGAGATGACATAACTGAATTCAATGATGAACTGCCTTTAACTATCATTTTGCATTATTGACACACTGTTTTCCTAATGAATGTTGTTCAGTGCTTTGACGCAATGTATTTTGTTTAAAGCACTATATAAATAAATGTGATTGAAAAGGTGACCTTGAACAGTGTTTATGCCTCATCTGTCCTTCACGCGCTCCACTGTTTACCGCCTGTGACTAGTTAGTCACGTTCTGCCTGGTGGTGCATCTTGAGGTGCTTGATGAGATCACAAAATTGTGGAAAGCTCCTTTCACTGCTAGAAGCGAAATCACTGCCTCTTCTGTCCTCACTACACAGACTATATTTTCAGTTTGCTTTAAATGTTCGGGCATACCAGTACAAGGTCATCCCCTTTGGGCTGTCCCTGTCTCCCTGTGTCTTTACCAAAGTCATTGAGGATGACTGCCGACGTGCTCTCACTTGGCTGGCCCACCCAGACCTGGTTCTCAGGTCTCTTCATGACAGCCCTTCCCTGGTGAATTCCCCAGAGGAAGGACCTTCTTTCTCAGGGAAGGAACACCATCTGGCACCTACATCCAGACTTCTGGATCCTCCAGGAGTGGCTCCTGGGACGAGGAGGACTTATCACTCGAGTCAGAGCTCCCTCTAACTGTCACGCTGTCTAGTCTCTGTTTCCCTGGGTGTCCACTAGTGAGCTCACTTCCCCTTAGGCACTTTACCATAGGCACTAGAATTCCTCTAGTCTGGTCCTGTCTTCACAGTAATTGCACTCCAGTTAATTGCACCAGGTGCAGGCAATCTATTGTCATTAGCCTCCTTATAAATACCTGTCTTTCCCTGTTGTTTGTATGGAGTCCTTACCCTTTGTATGTCCAGTCTTGTCGCCCTCCGAGAATCCTCACATTCTGAGTTCCCATTTCCTTTCCTATTCCTTTCTTGTTTGTTTGTTTGTTTTTTTTGGACTGCATTCTGGTTTCGACCCTGGCTTGTTTTGGCCTTGATTTTGGATACCCCTATTAAAGCATACCTTGCGATTGGATCTCTCGTTCTCCCTGTGTTTCACTGGTCCACGAATCGTTACACTAACAGGCAAGCTTATGCCTTGAAATGGTGTCGGTTTACTGAGTGGTGTTCTTCCCAGCAGGAAGAGAGAAATGAAGAGTCATGTTGATCTGCTAGTCACGGCTCTATTGTGTGAGAACTCTGCTCATGTGTTTGCATAATGATGCATTTAAAAGTTAAAGAACAAATGTATCATTATAAAATATTAAAGAGTGGCTGCAGATGAAATATAAAATAAATAACATTCTATTTTTCATCAGGTTAGACATTGATTATTTACCACTCAAATATTTTTCTTGACCTGTCCGTTGGTCACTTGTTTCCGCCATGTTTGTAGTTTTTAACACTTTTTATGCGTGTTTGTAGTTCTAATCAAATCCTAGTCCACCAGACAATGTGTTGTGGGCAATATCAGCCGTCAGAGTGTGCATCGATCTGCACTGCTCTAACTGGAAGTAGTAGACCATCTTGGTGCATAAAGAAGATCAGTAAAGTTGCAAAGACTGAAGTTTCAAATACAAAGAGATATTCTTTATAAAAGTGAACGGTCAACCACGCCCTCCTAATATGGCTCATTCTAACATGCCCCTACATCTCTACATCACCATGTGAGAAGATTTGCATATTTCCATCCAGATGTTCACGCAAAGAAAGATGTAACTTTTACTCTCTCTGTTGCCGCAGCTTCCATGTTGTGGAGTCACTTTGTGTTTCGTTGTGAAAAGAGGACACAACTAGAAATCAGTGGTTAAGTTGTATTTCAACGTGGTTCCAGAAAAGTTCAACCCAAATATTAAAATGTTTGCAGCGCATTTGATTGAGGATGAGGAATCTTTCCTGAACCAATAGCCTGCAATGCATCTGTGGCACAAAGGATGTTTCTATAAAGTGGGGCAGTTCAAATGTTGTAAGGACAGCCTGGTTCTTCTGACTCACAGCCTGTACATTATTTATATTTAAATAATTTGCCACTGATGATGCAAACGTGTTTTGAGCAGTGTAGAGTAGGCTTGTTTGTTGTTTCTCAGATCACAAATCAAAACATGGTTTTATGTTTATGCAGTGCGATACACAACACAACGTGTAAACAGACTTAATACTTTTAATCAGTAATTATGTCCTCACTGGATGCAACAAATGCCTCGTTTGTTTTGGCTTTTATTGGTTTTGTCTTGTCTGATGTCCGGATCATGAATGAATCATTCTATTTAACCAATATCCTGAGTTATTCAGTCACTAATAGTACATTGTCTGGAGTGCTAAAAGAGAACCGATGATGGGATGTGTTAAAGGTCCCGTTCTACATGATCCCATGTTTTAAACTTTAGTTAGTGTGTAATGTTGTTGTTAGAGTATAAATAATATCTGTAAAATTCTAAAGCTCAAAGTTCAATGACAAGCGAGATATTTTATTTAACAGAATACAATCAAATCAAATCAGAACAAAATCACCAGTGTTGGGCAAGCTACTTGGAAAATAGTAGTGAGCTAAGCTACCAGTTACTCTACAGTAAATGAAGCTTCACTACACTGAAGCTATCCCCCTTGGAAATGTTGCAAGCTTAGCTACATCAAAAGTAGCTTGCTACATTTAAGCTACTTTTAAAATTATTTTTTTACAAGTCAATGCTATCTGAGTGCTCAAAACTGTCATTCAAACAGTTAGGCAGGTGTAATTGTTTATTTCAACTGTTTATTGTGTTCTTCATCAATTCGGCAACAAAAACAATCAAAATAAATGTAATCCCCCTAATAATGTAATAAAGTTAATTCAAACTCAACTCAAACTACAATAGCAAAACAATTAAGACCTCCAAACAACAAAGAAAAAAAATAACACACAGTGTGTGTGTGTGTGTGTGTGTGCGTGCGTGCGTGCGTGCATGCGTGCGTGCGTGAGTGAGTGAGTTAGTGAATGTACAAGATTACCACTTGGATATGGCCAGGCTCGACCCTGATAATTTTTTACATTTTAAATTAGGTTTCATGTTATTTTGTGATTTTTTTTTTTATAATTGAATGCTAAAAATAGTTATTATTTAGAATTAGAATAGAATTATGTTTGAGATGTAGTTGTACATCATATGTTGCAATACTATCTTCATACGTATTTGCACATTTAACCCCTTTAATTCAGAAAATGTGCCTATAAAACTATTAATAGTTGCTATAATTAAACTATTTCTAAGACAAAATAATTATGTCACAGATTTCAGCACAACCTGTCCCAGATTACAAAATTTACAATGTGAATGTCTTTGGAAACCCAGCTAAATTTATTTATTTTCTGATTTACAGTTTTCTACATTAAATCATCCTAAAGAACATTATGTGAAAATATAATCTTGATTATATTTAAATTATAATGAAATAATATAATCATATAAATGATTTAAATCAAACTTTAATGGGGGTTTTAAATTCACAATTTCTTAATTTAGCACAAGGGCATGTGCTATTTTCCCCTTTGTTTACAATTGTTTACAATTGTTTACAATTGTTGAAATGCGATCTTAAAAAAAGATAGAAAAAAAGATAGCTAGAAAGTGCTTAGTTTGTGTTTGAAGACTGAATTGTGATGGTTGTGTATTTGGGAATCACCTGAATATGTGTCCTCAAATTTGTGTTTGATGTCTTCGAAGTTGAAAGCAGGTTCAATTTGGGGTTGCACAATAAGCATCTGAAATTCTCTCTGTTATCTCGGTCAGTGTCATGTACTTGTCGAGGTACGGCCACAGCGACTCGCTCCTTGGGATCAGCTGTTCTCCGAAATCACCCTCTGCCATCATTTAATTAAAGTAATTTTTTGCGTGACTGGCCAAGGAGTGGTACCGTCCGGAGCAGAAGGTGGCGGTAATGCATCATAAAGCTCTTTATTTGCTATCCACCGTAAACATGAACAAGATGAAGTGACGCTATCGCGTCACTTAACTGATCCAGTATAAGTGATTTTAGCAGTTGTATTTTACGATTTGAATTTGAGCTTCAGAAATGCTTGCCAAAAAGTGTAGCTTGTGTGGAAGCTACCGCACTACTTGGTAAAAAAAAAAAGAGCTTCGCTACTAAAAAGCTATTTAATTCAGAAAGCAGCGAAGCTGCGACCACGCTACTGAGAAATGTAGTTAAACTAGTAGTTTCGCTGCTTGTAGCGACGCTACTGCCCAACACTGAAAATCACTTTTATTTAATCGCCTACATCGAACGACCCATTTGGATTACAGTACATCCCTCTATTTCCTGCAGTAATGATGTCACTAAAACAGTTTTTTGACTAACCTCCGCCCACAGGAATACACAAAAAAGGGGGCGTGGTCTTTTTGCGCTCCGATGGAGAAGAGGAGGAGTTGCGTTTGTGTTTGTGCCATGTCGTCGAAATGCTGTTATTTTCATCTCGGAGTCCAATCACCTTTGTTTGGCCTTCCCAGGGACGCTGTACTTAGAGATCAATGGTTACAATTTATGTTTAACTCGGTTCCCGAAAATTATAATCCACATGTAAAACTATGTGCAGCACATTTAGCTGAGGACAGCTTCCTCAATCTCAATCAGTTTAATGCCGGATTCGCACAAAGATTATTCTTGCAAGATGGAGCAGTTCCCTCTTTGTCTGGAAAAGGCGTTGTTTATGGACCACAACCGGTAAGTGTATTTTATTATTTAAGTTGGTGAGTTTAACAGTTTCTGTAACTTATTACACAAAGGGCAATGCTGTTTAGCTTTGTTAACTAGATGTTAGGGCTGTGCAAAAAAATCGAATGCGATTTTCATGCGCATCTCATCAGTAAAGATGCTCGTGATTAGAAGTACATCTCCAGCACGTGTGTTCAGATCACGATTGCCAGGTTTTCAAAACAAATCCTGCCCACTTGCTTCTCAAAACTAGTCCAAAACTAGCCCAATCGCGTTTCCAGGAGGGCAGCATTGTGTGAAAAATAATGTTTTTTTTTACACATGAAACATGAACACGTTATATGGCACACTGTAAACACAATCAACGTTTCAAAAAAACACGAAAAACATTAACTTTAAGGGGTGTAACATTTCCGTCACAAGCTTGAGGTATTCAGCCAATCACAATGCATTGGATAGCTGGCCAATCAGAGCACATCTCACTTTTTCATACCGTTTAGTGGTGGAAATTATGATTCTTTCAAGAAATTCTTTCATTTTCAGTGCGTTCACCAAAATGATTCGTTCAGAATCGTTCACCAAAATGATTCGTTCAGAATCGTTCACTGATTTGTTCAGTGATCATTTCTTCGTATTACACAAAATATGCCAGCATGTGGCAAAAAAAGTGTGTATTATGTGTTATGTCTTAATTCAACGAACGTATTCACTGATCTGACTTTATTAAAATGTGTGCATAATCGCTTTCAATATATAAAGTCTAATTAAGTTGTTCAGATAAACAAAGCACGAGGCTTTCTTGCCTGATTAGCATTTTATTTGTTTGGTCAGACAGTTTGTATATTATATATTCACATTCTTAAATTGGGGATTAAACGTGGAGTTCTGTATGCTAAATATCAGAACGAGCATATGTGCACAGTACCTTTAACTGCGCATTGCATTTTGTGAGATTGACATGCTAAATGGTGGACTAACCCGGTTTACTCTCATTCATTTCGTTCACGAACGAGATAAGCTATACCAGTTCATTTCATTCACGAACGACATGTATCCATTCATTCAACTCATTCACGAATGACGTGTGCCAGTTCAGTCATTTCATTCACAAACGAGATGTACTAAATCATTCAATTCGTTCACGAACGACATGTATATGAGTTCAGTCATTTCGCTTATGAACGATAAGATCTTTAGATCTTGTTCAGACTCATATGAAACTCATTCATTGAAGGGCGTATTCATTCACTACATTCAACAAATCACATGCTCTGTCACATCTCATACTTGAAGGCTGTTGGCTCGAGGTTGAGTAATTCTTTGACAGGATGAAATGGTTGTTAACTGGTTCACCGAGCTGCGCATGCGCTGCTAATAGCGCCGCGCTGCTGTTGAGGGAGGAACTTCAGTGAACGAGAAATATGAGTCAGTGGATTGCGTGAACGAGAACGATTCGTTCACCTAAAAGATTCGTTCAAAAAGAACGATTCGTTAACGAACGACACATCACTAATACCGATGAGCTTTGTAAAAAATTCTATGTGTTTAAGAAGGCAGGGCATAGAGGAGAAACAATAATGTGCATTATATGGAAATATTTTTTATTATTTATATTTTTGGATTTTTTTTTTTTTTTTTACCTTTGTAATATTCAAGTTGTTGAATATATATTTGTAATTCTGATGGGTTACGTAGTTCTTGCATATAGGCACTAGGGGGCAGTGAGTGAATGGGAGTTGATGCAATGTATGCAGCGGAAGGAAAGGAAGTAAAAACAGGAGACCACATGTGTAGAAGTTCAAAGAGGAGTCCTGTCATCATTTATGAAAAATAATACATGGTGTCAGAGTAAATCGCGAACATGGATGCTGCCGGAGTGCCTGCACCAAAAATGGCTTGGGAATCACAGAATCTAAAAGTTTAAGCAGCACGTTGAGCTGATGTTTTCAGGACCGTTTCGCCGCAAAGAGGAGACAGAGAAGTGCAGCTACCTGCTTCTATGGGTTGGGGAGAAAGGACAGGATATTTATAACACATGAACTCTCACCGATGATGAAGTTAAGTTGCTGAAAATTTATTATGACAAATTTGAAGCTTACGTAATACCAAAGGCAAACCCAATTTTTGCCAGATACAAGTTCAAGGAAAAAAACACAGTGTGTCATGGAAACATTCGATTAGTTCGCACCGAATTCAGACTGCTAGTTAAAGACTGTGGCTACACCAATCCAGATGAGATGGTGAGAGACCGTGTCATTTATTTCCCACACGTTCTAAAAAAAAACTGCTCAATCAGGGTGCTGAATCGAGACTAGAGCTTAGATTCTCTGCCCGAGCCCGAGCCGACCCGCGGGCCGGGCCGATATTTCCCGCCACCATCTTCGGGCCGGGTCGGGTCAGGCCCTTGATAAAGCACGTCACGTGTCATGCGCAGCGTCTCGTCCACTCGCAGTCTCGCATGTGTGACGCATCACACCTGCTGTGCGCAGTTTGGAGGATAATCGAAGGCATGGAAACATTTTAAACTAGTCGTGGGGAGTGACAACATATGTGTTGGCTTTGTCTCGTGCATTAAATGCGAGGCTTGATTTGTTGGGCTCTATCTAAGCTTTAATCGAGATTAGAAAAAGCGATCGACATTGCCAGATCGCATGAGGTTGCACAGACTCAGATGAGAAGTATGGCCATCTGCAGCACAAATGCAAATCAGGAGC
Organism: Carassius gibelio; assembly: GCF_023724105.1. NCBI lineage: Eukaryota > Metazoa > Chordata > Actinopteri > Cypriniformes > Cyprinidae > Carassius > Carassius gibelio. Next base: position 22,503,137 of record NC_068410.1, on the reverse strand, counting down.
AACAAGTGCACACAGTAGGAAAGCATGCAAAAATGCGTCAGAGCTTTCAGAAAAGCAAAAAAAAAAAACTGTGCATACAGAACGCCTCCATACATGTGGAAACTGCGGAAAAGAGCACAAAAGAAAAGAGACATATCCAGCAAAAGGAAAGCAGTGTGCTAAATGTGGAAAGTGGAATCATTTCACAAAGGTTTACAAATCAAAGTCCAAATCTGTGCACATTGTACGTGACAACAAACCTGAAGACGGATACCCAGATGTGAGTAGTGAATTCTTTATTGACTCTTGTCACAAATACAATTATTTCATCAGAGCTAGCTTTTGCCGAAGTTGAAATGAAAGAATATGGCTCACCATTGAAATTTAAACTGGACACGGTTGCTCAGGTTAATGTAATACCCTAGAGAGTCTTCAAAAAGATTGCAACCAAGATGCAGCATACCCACCAAAAGCTCACAGGATATGGTGGACAACTACTTTCAGTTAAAGGCACATGCCAACTGCACTGCAAATATAAAGAGAATGCCATTCCACTGGACTTCTTTATTGTGGACACTCAGTCACCACCTGTGCTTGGATTAAAAGCATGCTTAGACTTGGACATGATTAAGCTAGCTAGTGCTGTTTGTATCCTCCCCAGCGAGAGTTTCATAGTCGATAATAGATGAATTTGCTGATGTGTTTACAGGCATTGGTCTGTTTCCTGGAGAATGCAACATTCAGGCGGACCCAACAGCCATGCCAGTCATCCACCCACCAAGGAGAGTCCCTTTCGCCCTACGAGACTGGCTGAAAGAAGAGTTGGACTCCATGAAGAAGCAAGGTGTAATTGTGAAAGAGACAGAGCCAACAGATTGGGTAAATGCCCTTTGCGTTGTCGAGAAGCCCAGAAATGGTAAGCTGAGAGTATGTCTGGACCCACGGGATCTTAATAAAGTGTCCACACTATCCTCTGCCTACATTAGATGACATCACACCAAAATTGACCACCTTGAATACAATCTTCGGTAGAAACCGATTTCCCCGCCTACCTTTTGGCATCATCTCAGCACAAGATATTTTCCAGCAGAAAATGGATGAGATTTATGAAGGTCTACCTAGAGTTGTGGATTATATCTTGGTCTACGTAAAGACAAAGGAAGAACACGACCACAATCTCAGGAGAATGCTGGAATGGTTTCGAGAAAAAGGAGTGCGCCTCAATCCTGAGAAAAGAATAGTTTGCGTTCCGGAAGTCAGCTACTTCGCCCACCATCTTTCCAAAGATGGAATCAAACCAGACCCTCACAAGGTGGAGGCCATAAAAGAAATGTCACCACCTAAGAATTGTGCTGAGCTTGAAACAATTCTTGGTATGGTCAATTACCTTTCAAAATTTGCTCCAAGTCTCTCAGATGTAAATGCACCTCTGAGATAGCTACTGCGGCATGACATGAGTTTGTATAGGACAAACAACATGACGAAGCTTTCCAAAAGATGAAAGACATCATTACCAGGGAGCCAGGACCTGTGTTGGCATTCTTCGATAAAAGCAAAGACCTAACACTGCAGGTGGATGCCTCCAAGTATGGATTAGGTGCAGTGTTGCTGCAGGAAGGTAAACCACTTGCATATGTCTCAAAGTCACTCACAGACACAGAAATAAACTACGCTCAGATCGATAAAGTGCTCCTGGCTATCCTCCGGGACTACAAGAGATTTCATTAACATGTTTATGGACGTCACATAAAAGTGGAATCCGATCATAAACCCCTGCAAGCGATCATCAGAAAGCCACCTAGCTGCAGCACCACCAAGACTGCAAAGGATGATCTGGCAGTTACAAAAGTACTGTTTCACCATTGTACACATTCCTGGGCAAAATATTCCAGTTGCTGACACGCTTTCAAGAAAATCAATGCCTTGCACTGATCACAGCCTTACTGAGGAGATGGACATTCAAGTACATACTGTTCTTAGTGCTCTCCCTGTCAGTGATGAAAAGCTTAGCAAAATTCAAAAGGAAGCAGACAGGGATGTCCAAATGTCCACACTGAAGAGAGTGATCGAAGAAGGATGGCCTGCCGAAAGAAAGAGATGCCCTATAGCCATACTAGAATACTGGAATTATAGAGATGAGTTATCAGAAATGGGCGGTATGGTCTTCAATGGAGAAAAGATCGTAATTCCCAGGCTGCTGAGAGAAGAGATGCTTAAACGCATTCATGCAGGCCACATGAGAATCGAGAAATCCAAGCAACGCGCTAGAGACATTCTCTTTTGGTCTGGCATGTCCAAACAGATTGCCAGCATGATTGAAAAGTGCTCCATCTGCCTTGAGCGTCATGTGTCAAATGCAAAAGAGCCACTCATTTCTCATCCAATACCAAGCCGGCAATGGCAAACTGTTGGTACTGATTTATTCACTTGGAATAGTGATGACTACATAGTTGTGGTAGATTACTACAGCCGTTACTTTGATTTGGAGAAGCTCAAGAGCACCACAGCTGCTGCAGTGATCCTGAAACTGAAAAAAGTATTTTCAGCACATGGGATCCCTGAAAAGGTTATTTCAGACAATGGGCCTCAATTCAGCTCAAAAGAGTTTGAAACCTTTACTCATACTTGGGACTTTGTGCACGTCACCAGCAGCCCACATTACCCACAGAGCAATGGGCTCAGTGAGAAGGCAGTGCAAATTGCCAAATCACTAATGGACTAAGCAAAAGCAGACAAGGAAGTGTAACGATTCGACGACCAGTGAAAACACAGGGAGACGAGAGATCCAATCGCAGGTATGCTTTAATAGGATAATCCAAATTCGTTGTCAGACAAGGCAGGGTCAAAACCAGAAATGCAGTCCAAACAAACAAAATAACAAAACAAAGAAGGAAACAGGAAAAGGGAATGGAACGGAACGGGAACTCAGAATGTGAGGAATGGAAAATCTCGGGGAACGAGAAGACTGGAACATCGAACATACAAATAACAGGGAAAGACAGGTATTTATAAGGAGACTAATGACAATAGATTGCCTGCACCTGGTGCAATTAACTGGAGTGCAATTACTGTGAAGACAGGACCAGTCTAGAGGAATTATAGTGCCTATGGTGAAGTGCCTAAGGAGAAGTGAGCTCACTAGTGGCCACCCAGGGAAACAGAGACTGACAGCGTGACATTATCCCCTCCTCCACGGAGAAGCAGCTGCCAGATGCTCCACCCGAAACCAAGGGAAAACCAACAGACAAAGAAACTAGGAGGGAGGTGGAGCAGCGGAGGACTAGGGGGAGGGACGGAGGGCCAGATAACATGGTACACAAAGACAGGAGGACCAGGTAGAATGGGGAAACAGAGACAAGACAACCAGGTAAAATGGGGAAACAGAGACAAGACAACCAGATAAAATGGGGAGACAGAGACAAGAGAAGTGCAACACAAAACAAGGAGTCCAGGAGGGTGGTGGACCGGCGGAGGATAAGGAGGAGGGACGGAGGGCCAGGTTCTAGAGGGAAACGGAATGACAGACACAGACTAGAAACCCAGGAGGGAGGTGGACCGGCGGATGATCAGGGGGAGGGACGGAGGGCCAGGTCCAAAGGAGGAAACAGACAGAAAAAACAAAAGAAAACAAAAACACAAAAACATAAGTCCATGAAGGATATCACGTGATGCCCACCAGGGCGGAAGCCCCCCAGGGCGGAGCAGAAGACCACCACTTCATCGTGGTCGAGGCCGGAGTCCCCCAGGGTGGAGCAGAAGACCACCACATACTTGTGGTCAAGGCGGAAGCCCCCCAGGGCGGAGCAGAAGACCACCACATCCGTACGGCCAGACCAACGGGAGGACGAAACTCTGGTAATCCCATGGTGTTTATACTGGATTCCAGAGGATCGGTGCTGACTTGACTCTGCTCATGAAGATTATTGGTGACTTGCATTTGTTCATGAAGATCCCCGGTGACTTGACTCAGTCCTTGAAGATCACCGGTGACTTCACTCAGCCCTTGAAGATCACCAGTGACTTGACTCAGTCCTTGAAGATCACCAGTGACTTGACTCTGTCCTTGAAGATCACCAGTGACTTGACTCTGTCCTTGAAGATCACCAGTGACTTGACTCTGAAAGGTCAACGGTGACTAGCCTTGACTCTAGAAAGTCCATGGTGACTAGCCCTGACTCTGGAAGGTCAACGGTGACTAACCCTGACTCTGGAGGGTCCATGAGCACCTGACTAGACACTGGAGGGTCAACCGGAACCTGACTCAACTCTGAAAATTCACCGGTCACCTGACTCGATTCTGGAAGGTCAACAGGAGCTAGCCCTGACTCTGGAGGGTCAATGGTCACTAACCCTAACTATGGAAGGTCGATGGTGACTAACCCTGACTCTGGAGGGTCGACGGTGACTAACCCTGACTCTGGAGGGTCGACGGTGACTAACCCTGACTCTGGAGGGTCCATGAGCACCTGACTCAACTTTGGAAGGTCCACGAGCACCTGACTCGACTCTGGAGGGTCAACCGGAACCTGACTCGACTCTGGAAGGTCAACAGGAATCTGACTTGATTCTGGGGAATCAACTGGAACGTGACTCAACTCTGGAAGGTCAACAGGAACTAACCCTGACTCTGGAAGGTCAACGGTGCCTAAACCTGACTCCGAAAGGTCGATGTGACTAACCCTGACTCTGGAGGGTCCATGAGCACCTGACTCGACTTTGGAGGGTCAACTGGAACCTGACTCAACTCGGGAAAGTCAATGGGCACCTGACTCGACTCTGGAAGATCAACAGGAATCTGACTTAACTCTGGGGAATCAACTGGAATGTGACTCGACTCTGGATGGTCAACAGGAGCTTGACTTGACTCTGGACATTCAACTGGAATTTGACTCAACTCTGGAAGGTCGACAGGAACTAGCCCAGACTCTGGAAGGTCAACGGTAACTAACCCTGACTCTGGAAGGTCGACAGGAACTAGCCCTGACTCTGAAAGGTCAACGGTAACTAACCCTGACTCTGGAAGGTCGAAAGTGACTAACCCTGACTCTGGAGGGTCCATGAACACCTGACTTGACTCTGGAGGCTCAACCGGAACCTGACTCAACTCTGGAAAGTCAACGGGCACCTGACTTGACTCAGGAAAACCCATTGTAACTGCCATCCTCTGCAGTGGCTCCGGGCTGACGGCCATGTTGGGCAGCGGCGCTGGGTTGGTGGCAATCTTATACTGTGGTGCTGGCTCAGCAGACGTGACGTGAACAGTTTTGGGAATCTCTAGTATCTTTGACAGCATGGAGAAATAATCCAAAAACGTCTCTGCGGCCATCTTGGGCGTTGGTGCTGAGCTGGCCGCCATCTTGCACCGTGGCGCTGGGCTTGTGCCCACTTTGTGCTGTGGTGCTGTGCTGGCGTCTATCCTGCCTCGTGGCGCTGGTTTGGCGGCCATGTTGCCTCGTGGCGCTGAGCTGGCGGCCTTCTTGTGCTGTTGTGTCGGGCTGGCTTCCATCTTGCCTCGTGGTGTAGGGTTGGTGGCCATGCTGCGTAGCTGCGCTTCCTCTCCCCTCTCTGTCCAACATTAAACAGATTTATCTTTATTTTTTTAATTTGTACTACAAATATTGTAGAAAGTTCCAGAGATGTGCATTAGCTTAGGTGTCAAATGTTGTCTTGCACAAAGAGGAGACTTAAGAACCACAGTGCTAGATGGCAGTTTTCAGCTGTTGTGTTGTGGGATTACAACACTGCTGTGATCACACTTAATACTTTGTTTCTTGAGTAAACACTGCATTAGCAAGAGGCCTTCTATCAAAACGTGGCTCAGACAAGCTGCTAAAGACAGTGACTTTAGAGCTGACAAAGGAAATAATGTGTTACTGATTTGAGCAAATGTAGTTTGGATTGCATCTGCAGAAATCTGGACAGAACGCTAACACTAATTGAAATTGCCATGCAGTTTGAATGTGTGGAAATACCAATGTCTGCCATGCAGGCCAGAAAAACAGGAATGGTGCATCATATTGAAAAAAGTGGGACAGAATCAAATGAGAATCCCAGAACAAGAGGGATAAAAGAGTGAGAGACAGTGCCATAGGTGTGGGCGATGAGAACGTCAATATCAAGGATCCAAGCTGTCAGGAAGACAGAAAGTGCAAGGGCTCTAATTACCAAAATTACTAATTACCAATACCAAAATGTGCAAAACTAAAGTGTGTCTTTGGAGAGACTGAGAGAACTGATCGTCCATATGCATTTGTGGTGAAGGACTATGAGGAAAACAGACATATTAGTTTGTGGTTGGTGGAGCTGATCTGATGTGGATATGTTGATTCATGCCAGGGCCATGATAGTTGAAGCTACATGGGAGGTGCTGAAAGGCAAAACAATTGCATGCATTTTATTTAAGACCCCACAGAACAAAAATATGGGAATATACTGCAAAATATAATGTGATGTATAACATAATACATTTCCATGTACTGGAAACTATTGCTTATATTTTTCAATATACACCAATGCATTGGAAAATATATGGCTATATAATGATGTGTAAAAAATATATTTAGAAACGAAGACCTTAAATTTTAAAGTGATCCTTTAATGAGTATAAATTGCACATAAATGTTCCCGTACACTTATATACATACATTCACAGAATGAGTTACAGCAGAATTCTATAATTCCCAGCATGCTTTTCTTCTGAATGTTAAAGCAAAGTAAAAATGTTAAAATTGAAAAGATGTTATGTAGATGTAAAAGTGTTATGTCATGTGTTTTGATCAGTATTAATATAGGAAGTGATCTATTACTTGTTACGTGTTGTATTATTTTGAAATGTAAAAGGGTTTCTTTCTGGTATAAGTTTGTTCAGAAGAGTAGAGTCTGTGTTCAGGAAGATGATTGGCCAAACAACATTATAATTATGTGCTAATATATTTTAAAAACCAATGGCTTTGCACTTGTCAGCACAGTTGCTGCTTTTTTATGAGCAGGTGTGCTTTTGCTACTGTACACTTGCTGTATTTTGAAATATAAAACGTATATCATAAATGATTGTTGAGCTTAAAAATATATATTTCCATATATGTGAATATATACTGCATGCAGTGTCATATTTTATCACATGTACATCTATATATTAGAATGTGTATTACTGAATATAAAATTACATATTGTAATATATAAGTAAATATATTGTCACATATTTTTCAATATATGAATGCAGCAATTCCTCATGTATTATTTTATATTATGTAATATACTGTATGTTTCCCTGGAGCACAAAAGCAGTCTTGAGTCTCTGGGGTGTATTTTTAGAAATAGACAACAACACATTGTATGGGTCAGAATCATACATTTTTCTTTTATGCCAAAAATAATTAGGATATTAATTAAAGATCATGTTCATGAAGATATTTTGTACATTTCCTACCATAAATATATAAAAAAATCATTTTTGATTAGTAATATGCATTGCTAATAAATTCATCTGAACAACTTTAAAGATTTTCTCAATATTTAGATTTTTTTGCTCCCTCAGATTCCAGATTTTCTAATAGTTGTATCTCAAATATTGTCCTCCGAACAAACCACACATCAATGGAGAGATGATTTATTCAGCTTTTAGATGATAATGCATTAATCTAAATTTTTTTTAATGACTAGTTTTGTGCTCCAGAGTCTGTACAATTTTTTACTGTTATGTAATTCAATCTATTGATCATTCATACATTAGGAAGTATATTTTCTTTCTCTAAAGGACTGTTGTCAGGGGGAAATGTTGTGACCACCAAATACTCAAGTGGAGCACAATATAAAAGAAACATCTCATTGGTGAAGTCCAACTGAGCAGAAAGTAAAACCCATTAGATACAGGACCAGTGAAGTCAGTGAATACTGAGCTAATATTCAGAGAGAGCCACTAGGTGATGGTGTTGCTTCACAAATGCAACCGCAGAGAGGGCTTTAAACACTATTGTTGTGTGTGGTGTGTGTGTGCGTGTGTGTGTGTGTGTGTGTTCTCAGAGTAAACTATGAAGAGGACAGAATCAATATGTACTCAAGTTCAAAGTAAAGTTCGAGGGAAGTTATTTGTCTATTATTATGGGGTAAAAAAAATTATTTAACCCATGAGTTATGGGTTAGGTGAGTGTTAAAAATGACATTTAATGACAGTATGTGCGAAGTCAACGGTGCACTGCTCATCATTCGTTCAGGAAGTGAACTGCTCCTTTGACCTCAGAAGAGTGGTTTGTTCTCAGACGTTAGACCGCTGGGGCAGATCATGAGAGAGTGTTGTGAAATACGCTTGCTGTACCAAAGCAGAGTTAATATTTTATACTTTTATTATATAATATACCTCACAAATACTTAGAGGTCTGGATTTTGGGGTACATCCATGAGTATAGCAGTCCAACAAGCAGGCGAATAATATGGTTAAGAAAATATAATAGTTTTACAGTTATATATGATTTACCATGTTAGAACAGACTGTTGCAACCAGAATGTGGTTGTATTTATTAATTAAAGTAAAATTACAAGCAAGTATAAGACATCATGGAGAAACACAAAAGCAGTGCATGAAAATAAAATGCAGAAGTGATGTGGTGGAAACACTTCTTTTCAGATGTCAAAAACAAGAATGCCAGTAACAGAGACACCTCTAACCACTGTGGACAGCTTAATTTACCCTTCAAACTAGCAACCTAGTAAACGGTTTTCTACTGCACTTTCAGTGATGACATTACAAAGGCGATCATTGAATCCTGTTGTGGCTCTTTGACAGTACTGTAAAACTCAGCATGAAACAGTTCAACACCTCAAAACGTCCTGTGGACTGGACACTCCAACTTCTTTCTTTCTTAAAAAAATGTGTTTAATTGTTTAGTGTTGTCATCCTGGACTGTGATTTTAGCATCATAAGCTGTATCAGAAATCTGAAATCAGAAATTAAATCAGCATCTATAAAACAGCACAAATCAGATCAGGGCCTTTGTGTCCGAGCAAGGTCTAGAGAAGCGTATTCATGCATTCATTACCAGCAGGACAGATGACACTAGCCTGCTTCTTACTGGCCTTCCCAAGAAGACAGTCACAGCTAATACAAAACCCTGATGCCAGGCTCCTGACCAAAACCAGGAAAACTCAACTCATCACATCAGCTCTTAAATCATTACACTGGCTTCCAGTTTTTTCAATTTTAAGGTACTTTTAATTGTATATAAATCCCATGATGTCCTTGGAGCAAAGCACCTGGCAGATATGGGTGAACAGAGTATAACGCTCTCAGACTAGGGTTGGTTTGAAGCATGGTGAGACAGTGTTCAGCTGGAGTCAGCTTCCAGGATGTTAAATGTGTCCTGCTGGTCACTAAACACATCTGTTTAACTGCATTCCTGATTAAACACTGTCTGATTGCACTGAACGATTCTTTCTAAGTCTTTCTTCCTTTTTTTGTCTATTTAAAGTATAATCTTTGTTTAATTTTAATGTATTTAGTTATATTTTGTAAATGTTATTTTTCTATGGTTACTTATATTTAAATCTATTTATTTATTTACATTTATTCAAATGAATAATAAGTCAATCTTCTTTAGGTGACTATTTTATGTCACATGCCAACAGTTTTTTTTTTTTTTTTTTTTTTTTTTTGGTTATGAAACTATTATTACTTGTTCTATTCTGTCCTTTGTTTCTGTTTTGACTAGTTCCTGTTTGTAATGGTTTCCATGCTTTTGATTTCCTGCTGTTTCTGGTTTAGTTCCATATTTGGTCTTGTATTTATAGCCTGTGGTTTGGTTAATTAGCTGTTTTTTTTCTTTCTTTGAACAAAGCTGTCATGTTTCTGTTTCCTGCTGGATTGCTGTTTTCCACTTGTATTATAGGCTAGTCTTATTTAATCAAATGTCTGCTGCATCTACAGCCAAAATGCTGCTGCTTATCTGATTAACTTCTCCATCTCGCTCATGTGTGTGAGCATCACTCAGATGACTTCCTGTCAGCTCCTTATTAAACAGGAAACAGCAGGCAGTGGCTGAGGAGGAGGAGGAGGAGGATGCCAACGCCCCAGAGCTCTCCAGAACATATTCTGCTGTGTCCATCTCAGAGACAAGACCTGTCAACCCGACTTGTTAGACACTTTGGCCATTGTCCCTATTACTTGGTTTCCTAAAGAGCCATTAAACAGCTTCTTCATCACAATGTTTAATTCAGTGCATAAGCGTGTATAATTCACTGTGCAGTTTTATATAGTAGGCTATGTTAATAATATAGCGTGATTGAGGTTTAGAAGGGGATTGGGACTCTGTTTCTAAACTCTCTTAGCCTATTATCAGACAATTATGTAAAACATGGAGCTAGGCTCCAGCAAATGTTACACACGCATACATGCAAATCACTTAGTTTCACGTCCATCTTTCACGTCATCTGAATAATAAAAGCAAATCGTTCTAAAGTGTTCAGGTGGGGATGTACTTCAAGGAGCGAAGTTAGCACTCTCGACGGGGATTTTATTTATTTTTTTATTTTTATTTTTTGGAAAGAGTTGCAGGGTTAATGCAATGCGCCAGCATAACGGCACACAAGAAACCGGTTCGCCAAGAAACGCCCATATAACAACTTTCAGTTTCGATTTATGTATGCACGCTCAAGGCAAGCATTTGTGGCAGTGTTCGTGCGCGGCTCGTGGACTTGGGCTTGGATTATGGTCGTCTTTAGTTGTGTTCAGATATAAGCGATGTCTGTGTCTGTGCTGTGCGTGTTCGTGACGGCTGTGTTCGCGCTACAGCAAGCCGAGTGTCTCAAAAGGACGTATTATATAGCTATAAGAGAGGTAAACTGGGATTACGCGCCGAGCGGCAGAAACCTTATCACTAACCGAAGCATTGAGCAAGATGAGTGAGTAAAAATGACGCATTTCTATTTACAAGTAACAGATAAAGTAATGAGCGACATGCCACATTACTGGGTTCATTGTAATGGTCTGCTGGGTGACTAATCAATAACACGTAGCCTTTTTATGTGAATAAAGCTTTTTTAATAAGTACTTGGTGCTGGAGGCTACATTTTTTTTGTTTATTCTTATAGCATGTATTATTATTAGTAGTAACATGTATCCTGATCTGTAGGCCTACACCTTAATAACAGTAAACAGTAATCTGATTGTATGATAGACATTACCGATTATTGAATTATTGTTAGCAGGGGCGTGGACTGGGGGTAAAACCCAGTACTGATTACCAGGGCCCCAAAGGAAGAGAGGGCCCTTGAAAAGTCAGGAATATATTTTATTTACCTGGATATTTTCATGGGTGGGGCCCTGGGGGCCGATCAGGACTGCCTATGCATAGGGCCCGGGATCTTGTGCAACGCCCCTGATTTTTTACCATTATTTATTTATTTCACTCTCTCTTTCTTGAACAGACATGCATCGTTGTTTCTGTCAAAAGGCAAGACCCGGATAGGGAGTCTTTACAAGAAAGCTTTGTACAGACAGTACACAGATGGCTCTTATTCCGAGGAAATAGCTAAACCTGCCTGGCTTGGCTTCCTTGGTCCCATTATAAGAGCTGAGGTCGGAGATGTCATAGAAGTGCACTTGAAGAACTTTGCAAACAGGACTTATTCTCTCCACCCTCACGGAGTCTTCTATGACAAGAATTCAGAAGGTAGGATTCACACAATCTCTCTATCAGTTCCATTACTAGTTCTACTTTTCCCTTCATCCCATTTTTTCTGTTGATTTTGCTGTCTTTTTGTGTTTATCTTTGGGTCACAACAGCAGTTTAGAGTCTCTTCACACATAGCCCATAAATCAACCACAGAACAATAAATAAAACATGTGTAGCAGTGTCAAATTGTACCACTGAAGCAGTGTTTGGGTTAATATGATAATTATTTGACGAATAATGTCACATAAGTGATGAACTCTTGCTGTAAACAAGCAGAATCGCTTGTGGAAATCGCTGATGGAAAGAAAAACAACAAGACCAGAAAAGAGAGAAACACAAAACATACAAATGACTCACAACCACAGCTTTGAGATGAAATCAGCTGAATTAAAAGAAGTCATTAAATCTCTCCAGGTCTCAGCAGAAGATGATTAAACCACTTCACAAACAGCACTACCAGCTTCACTCATGACTAAACATGGGTGTTCCCTAAAAGCAGCTATGGTAGTACGTTTCTCGTTACCAATTGTGTTCAATGGAACATGTGATCATAGCTAGCTAATGATCCTTCTGGGAAACACAACCCAGATTGACTTTATTTTTGTCAGACATCTACAGAATCTCTTATTGGATATTACAGAGGTTTAGAGGTTAATGTTTTATTGAAAATATTTCATTTGAAATCACCATCAAAGGGGATCAGTGTTTGCTTTTGTTGTGCTATTGACACTTTGACATAATCTTTTATGCGGCTGTTATAACTTAGTGATTGTGAGATACATTTAGTATGGCAAAGAAAGCCAAGAGAAACAAAACTAAAGGGGTCATGGGACATTGCTAAAAATAACATTATTTTGTCTATTTGCGGTAATGAAATGTGTTTATGTGGTTAAAGGTTAAAAAAACACTATTTTCCACATACTGCACATTGTTTCTCCTCTATGCCTCGCCTTTCTGAAATGTGTCGATTTTTACAAAGTTCATCGTTTTGAAAAGCGAGGTGTACTCTGATTGGCTAGTTATCCAGTGTGTTGTGATTGGCTGAATACCTCAAGAGTGTGACGGAAATGTTGCGCCGACAAAACCAATAAAACCCATTACAAACAAGGCATTTGTTGCATCCAGTGGGGACATAATTGCAGATTATAATGACTTATAATGTCTTCGTAAGCATTGTGTTGCGTATCGCGCATGTAAACATAAAACCATGTCTGCATTTGTGATTGGAGAAATGACAAACAACAAGTGCTACTCTACACTGCTCAAAACTTGTGTTTGAATCATCAGTGACTAATTATTTAAATATGAAAACGTACTTGCAGACTGTGAGTCAGAAGCGCCAGACTGTTCTTGCAAAGTTGAAACTGCCCAACATTATAGAAACAGCCTTTGTGCCACAGATGCATTGTAATATTTCTCTCTCTGGAAACAATCCAGAAACAATTCTGGAACAGTGTTGTAAAAAATAGCTTAACCATTGATTTCTAGTCATGTCCTCTTTTGGAAGGCCAATCAAAGTAGTCTTAGCAAAGTAGCCTTCTTTCTTTGTGTGAACATTTGGACGGCGATATGCAAATCTTCCCACATAGTGACATAGACGTGGGGGCGTGTAAGAACGAGCCATTTTAGGGGGTGTGGTTGACTCTTGATTTTATTAAGAATATCTCTTTGGATTTGAAACTTTAGTCTTTGTAACTTTACAGATCTTCTTTATGCACCAAGAGCTTGTAACACTCCAAAGAGAAAGGAAACATTTTAATTGCTGATGTACGTGACATAATCATAATCATCTACTTCACTGGCCACAAATAAGAGTCTAATCTCTGATTAAATGCGTGTTACTTTTGCGTTGTTTATTATAGTATACTTGTGATTCTACTGCAGTGTTGCTCAATGCAAAGAATTTACAAAACACTTTGTGCACAAAAGGTTTTAATCTTTGCTTTTATATAGACACACACAGACATCGGTGCAATCAGTGTACAAATCCCAACAGTGGTGACAATCAACAAAACGCTTCATGTCGCAATGCATGCTAGGCACAGTATAGCCATTCCCCTCTCGCTTCAAATTAAAGCAGTTTATAGAAAATGTTAGAACATTACTACGGTTGGTCTGCAGTCTTTAAGACTTGTATTGGAATCAGAGCAGGAGATAAAATAGACAAACATTCGAGATTGACCAAGGCAGATAGCCAAAACATTTACCTATTTTATATGACTCCAATAAAACACTAAAGATAGCAGACCAACCGTTGTAATGTTTGAAGAAAAACAGGTCTTGGCACCTCATTCAACTGGGAGAGCGCAGTGGTTTGCATTGACAAATTCTGCGAATTATTATTTATTCAATAATTATATTTTTTATTTATTATATTCATACTGTTTAAATATTTAGAATAATTATCAACTAATGTCAACTGTAAACTCAGAGTCTGTTTAGCTATGTTCATACAACAGGCCAGAGTTGCAGTTGTTTCTCTTATTTCTGTTCTCATTGTTTCTTTTGCCTCCAGCGATTCTGTTTGTTATCAGCAAGTGTTCATTATTAATACTAAACTGTGACGTAATCATGTCCTTAACTCCAACAAGATGAACTGTTACATAAATCTGAACTGTTTCTATTGCGTATGACTGATGCATATCAATATTCATTTGTGCTAAAACCATGTAATCCAAATGGATGGAAAATTTGATACCAAATATTTTAATGTAATAATTTTTTATTGTTGGTTTTTGTGTGTGTGTGTAACCTTGGTACAACACCTTTGTTTTTAACCATGTAACAAATTAACAAGCATCTTTTCCTGTCATTTGTTCATAAATGTTTTGAAATTAAGTTTAACTCTACAGTGTTTACTTCCATCGCAGGCCAATTTTACTGAATAGGCATTACTGTGTAAACATGTTAGTCATGCTTGTGATACCAGTACCACAAATATTTCCAAATGAGCGTAGCTTCCATAAAAATCTGGTTGGACTTGGAAGCAAGGTTGTTTATTGAGTTGTATACTAAAAGAGCAAGGAAAATCCAGTGTTGATACAGTGTGCCCCTTTTAAAATCCTAGATTTGTTACAGTTTGTCAAATACGAGCCCTTAAACAGATGAGAATGTACAAGTGTGAATTAGTTACTCTTGTGTTTTAGGAGCGTTGTATCCGGATGGCACGACTGGTGGTGATAAGAGAGATGATGAAGTGGCTCCAGGTGAGAGCTACACATACACCTGGCAGGTCAAACCAGAGTACGCTCCTACTGAAGCAGATGCTCCCTGTCTCACCTGGATTTACCATTCACATGTTGATTCACCAAAAGACATTGCATCAGGGCTGATAGGACCACTGCTCATCTGCAAACAAGGTAAGGTCCACACACAAGCTGTAATAATCTGCACACATGTGGAATACATTTAGTTTACACGGACACAGAAGATTTTACAGTCAACTACTTAGCATCAAGCACTCCTCCCTTCTAACTCTTAAGTCTTTTCCCAATATCTTTTTCCTCTCTTTAGGCTCTTTGGACAAGCGCTCTGATGTGGAGAAAGATTTCATTTTGATGTTCAGTGTGGTGGATGAGAACTTGAGCTGGTACTTGGAGGACAATATAGATACATGCTCTGATTCAGTTTCAACAAAAAAACTTGAGGACGATTTAGACGAGGACTTCAGACAGTCCAACCTCATGCACTGTAAGTCTCAGGATGTCTCAGTCTTTAACCTCATCCATACAGAAACACTGGGCTGTTGCTTCTTGTGTTCTAATGAGGAATGTTCTATTTTTATCATAGAAACCAAAAACTTTTATTTAAATCATCTCAACCATTTATATTAATGTGTTTAATACAGATATACTGTAGACTTCTACAAAGCAGCTTGCATTGCACTGTAGTACTTAAACAGTTGCTACTGTAAATCTACTAAAAAAGAAAAAATTCTTGAAATGATAAAATTTCACTGTGTTTGGTGCTGACTACTGAAATTTTGGTACCATGTCAAACACTACTGGGAATCAAAACTGCTGCTTTTTTTTTCAAACTACAGCTACATTAATGTCTGTAACCAACAGTGAGAGGTTTTATAGAAATAAGCCCATACATTCCCATGGTGGCATATTTAGCTGATGTTTTTCATACTTCGATGGAAAGTACCTTCTTTTATCTGTTCCACTTTGAAACAAAGCCATTCAGAAAAGTTTAGTTTTACTTTTGATATCCAAAGTTCTCTGCACTCTAAAATAACAACACAGCCGTTTGTGGTGTTAATTTTTAAGCCTGACATTTTTTTTTTTTATCTAAATGAATAATAGGCAGAATTATTGTTTCCTTATGTCTGACCCTGGAACACAAAATCAGTCATAAGGGTCAATTTTTCGAAATTGAGATTAATACATCATTTGAAAGCTGAAAAAATAATCTTTCCATTGATGTATGGTTTGTTAGGAGGACAATATTTGAAAATCTGGAATATGGGAGTGCTAAAAAATCAAAATATTAAGAAAGTCTGCATATAACTAATCAAAAACAAAGTTTTGATATATTTGTGGTAGGGAATTTTAAAAATATCTTTTATGAACATTATCTTTACTTATTATCCTAATGATGTTTGGCATAAAGGAAAAAAAAAAATTTTTGTATTGCTACAAATATACCCCAGAGACGTAAGACTGCTTTTGTGCTCCAGGGACACACGTTTAATTATGAAGTTCGTGTCATCTCATCATTAATTCTCTCAGTGTCACTCATTCAGTTGGTTCTTGTCTTCTTAGCAATCAATGGCTATGTTTATGGTAATTTGCCTGAGCTGAAAGTGTGTGTCGGACGTCCCGTGTCTTGGCATCTCTTCAGCATTGGCAATGAGGTGGACATTCATTCAGCTTATTTCCATGGACACACCGTCCTGGATCGCATGCACCGCACAGACGTGCTTAGTCTGTTTCCAGGCACTTTTGTCACCGCAACAATGATCCCCAGAACAGAAGGAAAATGGTTGTTAAGCTGCCAAGTCAACGAACATGTACAAGGTAGTAACTGTCTTTCTGTCATCTCTGTGTGAAGCCTAATATTTGTTCCTCATTTTTTTGTCTCTAATCAGTGTATGATTACTTTCAGTTTTGACTTGTGGCTTGTTATATTGTTTGTGTTTTAAGCTATTTTGAATTCCTGCACACTGGAAAAGAACATTCATCATTATGACATACCAACAATTTGAATCCATAAATGTACTGTAACTTGTCAGGATAATTTACGTTATTCTAAATTTAAATTACTTTCAGAGTTCCACTCTGTTTTCTTTATCATTAATTCAATTCAAAATGACTACTTATGACATTTCTTTGCATTAAACTTGTTTATTACACTTGAGTTTATTTAAACTTGAGTTTACTTAAACTTGAGTTTACTTAAACTTGAGTTTACTTAAACTTGAGTTTACTTAAACTTCAGTTTACTTTTCTTGAGTTTATGCCGTGTTTCCACCGAAATTACCCGCAACATTTGTACCAGGAACTTTTTTCCCCAGGAACTATTTTCCCCCCAGACCTGTTGCTTTCTGTGTTTCCACCGCGGTGTAAAGTACCGGGAAGATTAGGCAAATAGACTGGTGACGTAGGTCTGCTCGCGTTTCTAAATACAAAGTGCGCTGATTTTGGACGTCCATCCTCAATAATTCAGACTTTGCGTATTCGACTCGAGAGTGTGATGTCCGCGACGAAACAGCAGCGTACTTGAAAACTTCAGTCAGCTCGCCTTGACTACTGCAATTTTCCTCACTGTACATTTACAATAAAACGAATTATGATATCAAACACCACTGCCTCCTTTCGTTTTTATTTTAAAATAATAATAGCCGCAGAAATGTACTTAGTTCAGGGAAATGTGTATGTATACAGCCATTACAATGAAATGAAATATTATATCAATTGCTTCTTTTTAATTTCATTTTAACATGTATATAAATTGAATGAAGACTAAAGATTACCTGTTAGATTTACCCAAAACGAATTATATTTTATGTTTAACCACTAAAGAGACATCAGAGCCAGCGTCACATACTAGAAGGTCTAGCCGAGGTGAGGCTGAAAGTTCCGGAACTTTGAAAAAGTACTACCTCGCCAGCAGGGACTTTCTCAGGGGCTTTCTTTTTTTTATTTACTTTATTTAGTTCCTGGTTCGTGCGGTGGAAACACAGCTTTACTTAAACTTGAGTTTACGTAAACTTGAGTTTACTTTTCTTGAGTTTACTTTAACTTGAGTTTACTTTTCTTGAGTTTACTTTAACTTGAGTTTTCTTTTCTTGAGTTAACTTTAGGGAAGCAGGTAAATGTATGATTTCAGTGTAGCTGATTTGCTCTCTGTTCTCGTGAGCAGCAGGTATGCAGAGTTTCTATGAAGTCTCGGCCTGTGGCTCCTCAGTCTCTCCAACAGAGGGCCCTGGCCAAGAGAGACATTTCTACATCGCTGCTGAGGAGATGGAGTGGGACTACGCCCCTTCAGGGATGAACTATATGACAAATAAATCACTCACTGAAAAAGAGAGGTAAAACTCAGATTAGGTGATGCTTAAATGCACGATCGATTAACTCAAAACCTGTTAGATCTGAAATTGCTGAGGGATTCTGAAGGCTCTGAGGAGCGGTGGCCAGACTTAAGCTTTGCTTTTAAATGTTATCAAATAAATCTGGATACGATTAACTTTTGGCAATATTCGTTAGTACACAGACAATGCCTGCAAATATAAAGAAGCCATAGAAAACCATTGAAAATATCTAAAAATTAAGATAAATGAGAAAAGTTGCAGTAATTGCGGCTGCAGGTCTGGTATTGTCTATTTATAATTGATGTTTACCTGTTTTATTTTTATTTGTTATATGCATGTTGATTTCGTAATTGTATTAGATTACTTTTATTTACGTTAATGTCCTTCTTTTCCTGCAGTGACTCTCAATCGTATTTCAGTCGTGATGGTGGTAAGCTGGGTGGAAAATACCTAAAGGCCAGATACATTTCATACACTGACAGCACATTTACTACCAAAACACATATTGCTGGCTCGGATGAGCATCTTGGAATTCTGGGTAAATCCTCCCTTGTGTCTTGCATGTTTAAGAACACTGATATGTATTTTGATAATATGTAAAAGTTTGCATGAAACGAAAATTTCAGCAAAGAGGATTGATTTTGAATGTTTGCGGTACAAAATAAATATATTTAAAAAAAGAATAATAATGCATATATGAATAGATAACAATAAGACGAGTAACATAATATATATAATAAATAATAATAACCTGAATTAGGTGTGTTTGATTAAGGAGACATGCAAAACGTGCAGTGTTGGGGTGCCTCCAGGACCAAGGTTTTTAAATTAAATTAAATTCTCTACACCCCTCCCACAATAGGTCCTGTGATCAGAGCAGAGGCTGGTGATATCATCATAGTGACGTTTCTTAACAAAGCTAAACGTGACTACAGCATTCAGCCACACGGTCTGCATTATGAGAAGATCTATGAAGGAGCAATGTATAAGGATGGTAAGTCATATACAGCTACAGCTATACACACACATAGATCTTCAATCAAGGGTTTCTAAATGGGCAAAGCAAAGAGGGCGAATTCACTCAAGAAAGCTTAAAGGGTTTGTTCACCAAAAAATGAAAATTATGTCATTAATAACTCACCCTCATGTCGTTCCAAACCGGTTTGTCCTCCGTTTATCTTTGGAACACAGTTTAAGATATTTTAGATTTAGTCCGAGAGCTCTCAGTCCCTCCATTGAAGCTGTGTGTACGGTCTACTGTCCATGTCCAGAAAGGTAAGAAACACATCATCAAAGTAGTCCATGTGACATCAGAGGAGCAGTTAGAATTTGTTGAAGCATCGAAAATACATTTTGGTCCAAAAATAGCAAAAACTATGACTTTATTCAGCATTGTCTTCTCTTCCGTGTCTGTTGTAGGCGAGTTCAAAACACAACAGTATAGTGATATCCAGTTCATGAACGAATCATTTGATGTAACCAGATCTTTTTGAACCATTTCACCAAATCGAACTGAATCATTTTAAACGGTTCACATCTCTAATACGCATTAATCCACAAATGACTTAAGCTGTTCACTTTTTTAATGTGGCTGACACTTCTTCTGAGTTAAAATAAACCAATATCCCGGAGTAATTCATTTACTCAAACAGTATCTGACTGAACTGTTGTGAAGAGAGAACTGAAGATGAACATCGAGTGAAACCGTTTCAAACGATTCAGTTCGATTTGGTGAACTGGTTCAAGAAAATCCGGTTACATCGAGTGATTTGTTTGCGAACCGGATATCATTGAACTGTTGTGTTTTGAACTCGCTCAACAAACACGGAAGAGAAGACAATGCTGAATAAAGCCGTCGTTTTTGCTATTTTTGGACCAAAATGTATTTTCGATGCTTCAACAGATTCAAACGGACCCTCTGATGTCACATGGACTACTTTGATGATGTTTTTCTTACCTTTCTGGACATGGACAGTGTACCGTACACACAGCTTCAATGGAGGAACTGAGAGCTCTCGGACTAAATCTAAAATAGAGCCCGACCGATATATCGGCCGGCCGATATTATCGGCCGATATGAGCTAATTGCATTTAAATCGGCGTTTATAACGGCCGATGAAACATGAGAAACAGAGTCTCATGCTTTACTCGTTATGAGTGTTGCATAGTTTGCCCACCAGAGGGAGGTCTGCAACTCCAGAGTTGACAACAGCGCCAGAAATTCACTACAGAAGAAAGCGATCAGCCAAGCCACGGAGATGTACTGTTTTGCCGGTGAGTCTGTCGTACGTCATGTGAAATGATTGTAGATTTAATTCATACACTGTATATAAAAACGGTGTGGTAGTTCTAGCTAACGGTCCTATCATTATCACTTCTAAATACTCTGCTATTGCCGCTAATGCATTGCTATATTAGATTACCCACAAAGCTAATACCATGTTTATCAGTGGAAGAGCGCAAACGTTAATAAGAGGTCAAACTATAACGTTAGCGTTTAACTTATTCTTATTCTATTGCGGTGTGTTTCCCACATAATGACCGCGTAATGGGCCTTTCACACAGGACGCGGTATGCACGGCGCTTGCCGCTGGGTTCAGCGTTGCCCTTCAGATACAATGCGATTTTCGCTGCACTGCGCTGCGCTGCGCTATGGCGTAGGCGTAGTTTTAAAAACTTTTAGCGGGAGCTCTTTCATAGTCTGTCGTTCCTCCTTTCGGTCAGCAGCAAACATTTATCTGTCCCGTTGTAAGAAGCAAGCGATAGCGCTAGTCCTGCTGATGAGAATTAAGAGAGAAGCAAGGAAGAAGAGTCTACCCTCAGGCCCAGAGAACAATTTGGTGAATTCAGGCTGGTTACGTTACTCTAACGCTAATATAGCTTCCTTTTTAGCAGGCCCCTTAAATGCTTGCTATTAACTTGTTTGAAGGTGGTTCTTCTCAAAATTGACAGCGGTGTGTTCATTACACTAACGTTAACCATTCAACTTCAAGTTGATTCCGTAATCTTCTGGTAACAGTAGGCAAGACGATGTTTTGATTCAGACTGCACAAAGAGAAGAGAAGATATACGGGTCCGTCTGTGAGAGCAAATATAGTGTAGTTACAGTAACTACAGTAGGTGCATCAGAAATGATTAAACCAGAGGGGACATGTAAATAAATGTGAGCTGAACAAGCGCTTTTTTTCTTTTTTTTTTCTTCTTTTAAAAATCCATATCGGTCGGGCTCTAATCTAAAATATCTTAAACTGTGTTATGAAGATGAATGGAGGTCTTACGGGTTTGTAACGACATGAGGGTGAGTTAATAATGAAATAATTTTCATTTAATGGGTGAACTATCCCTTTAAAACCACTGCTTTAGGCTTTTTGGTGACAGTACTATTTCACAGCTTTACACACACATTGCATCACATTTGGCGACAGTATTAAAATACAAAACATAAGTCCAAGTTTTAAGTCATGAGGCTAAGATTTTAGATTCTTTTTTGTGTTCTGTCACCTCCTCAACAGGTACTCAGAAAGCTGGAGCCTCTGTGGCTCCTGGTAAAAAGTTCACCTACCGTTGGAAAGTATTGGAAGGTCCCTCCAGCAGTGATCCTTCTTGTCTTTCATACCTCTACTATTCTGCTGTTGATCCTGTTCGGGACACTAACTCTGGTTTATTTGGGCCCATACAAGTATGCAAGAAAGGTGCTCTTGATGGAAGTGGCCATCAGGTAATGAACTGGCAAAGACAATATGGTACAAAATAGGGTTTAAATATGAAGGATCATTCTGTGAAAAGAGGTTGCTTGACTGTCAACCAAAAACATCAAAGTTTGTTTTATATGAGCTGTTTTATTGGATATCAGGTTTGCAAGTGAAGCCTAAATCAAGCAGTCACTCAGCATTTGAGACTAAATGTCAGTTTGTAGTTATTAATAAATGTATATTTTTCTTACAGTTTCTTTCAGGGTTGATTGTTTGAAGAATTCAGTGAACACTGAATGTAATGCAAGTAAATCTAATGGCCTATGTGTTTGTGTGTCATGTGTTTTTCCATGTTATTTCTTTAGTATGCCAACAAAATTCAGCATGAGTTTTTTCTCCTGTTCTCTGTGATGGATGAGAATGAAAGCTGGTATCTGCAAGACAACATTAAAAAGTTCGGCAGTGGTGATTCAAATCCAAATAATATAGAGTTTCAGGAAAGCAATAAGATGCACGGTATGCATATGTGTTTAATCACATGATAATGTGCATTTAATGACACTTTGTTAATAAGCAAGTTTATGGTTTGACGGGATTCTAATAAAGAATGTGTGTGTTCCCTCTCAGCGGTGAATGGCTTCATGTATGGAAACCTGCCTGCTCTGGAGTTGTGTAACGGAGAACATGTTATGTGGCACATACTTGGCTTGGGCTCTGAGGTGGATATCCATGGGGTGTATTTCGAGGGTAACACTTTTCAACGAGACGGGATGAACCGTGACACTCTCAATGTCTTCCCGCATACAGCAGTGACTGTTTATATGACACCTGACAATAATGGTAAGTCACACCACTTTTACATCAGGGATAAAAGTGTGTAAATGCTTATCCTGTACACTCAAGCAATGGAAGATATGACTGACTTTGAAAAGTTACTTGTAATGCTTTTACTAATAATGATTTTGAGATCCTAACCTGACTAACAATGTTTGTTTCCAAGAATAATCTGATTTTTTTTTTCTCCAGACACTTTTATATACATTTATTTACATTTACATTTATTCATTTAGCAGATGCTTTTATCCAAAGCGACTTACAAATGAGGACAGTGGAAGCAATCAAAAATAACAAAAAGAGCAATGATATATAAGTGCTGTAACAGAACACGTAGCATGGGCTTTTAAATAATATAACAAATAAAAAGAAAACAGATAGAATAAAAAAGAATAGAGCAAGCTAGTGTTAGAGGTCTTCTCACACACACACAATTGCATAATAAATGAAAATAGAATTCAAACAGATTAGAAAGGTAGTTCATTTTTTTTTTTTAAGAATATAATTAAAATAGTGAGTGTTGAAGTTAGAAGATTGCTAAGGACTTATCTGCTCGGATTGAGTTGGGGATGTCATTACACCAGGAGGGAACATTTAATTTATAAGTCCGTAAAAGTGACTTCGTGTTTTTTTGGGATGGCACAATCAAGCGACTTTAATCTTGCTGCCACGTTCTGGATTAATTGTAAAGATTTGATAGAATTGGCTGGAAGACCTGCTAAGAGAGCATTGCAATAGTCCAGCCTGGAAAGAACAAGAGCTTGAACAAGGAGTTGTGCAGCATGTTCTGAAAGAAAGGGCTTGATCTTCTTGATGTTGAATAAAGCAAATCTGCAGGATCGGACAGTTTTAGCAATGTGGTCTGAGAAAGTCAGCTGATCATCAATCATAACTCCAAGACTTCTAGCTGTTTTTGAAGGAGTCATGGTTGATGTGCCTAACTTGATGGTGGAATTGTGATGAAACGATGGGTTTGCTGGAATCACAAGCAGTTATGTTTTGGCCAGGTTGTGTTGAAGGTGATGGTCCATCATCCAGCAAGAAATGTCTGTTAGACAAGCTAAGATGCGAATAGCTACCGTCGGATCATCAGGATTGAATGAGAGATAGAGTTGAGTGTCATCAGCATAGTAGTGGTATGAAAAGCCATGTTTCTGAATGACAGAACCTAATGATGCCATGTAGACAGAAAAGAGAAGTGGTCCAAGAACTGAGCCCTGAGGCACCCCAGTAGTTAGATGTTGTGACTTGGACACCTCACCTCTCCAAGATACTTTAAAGGACCTATCTGATAGGTAAGACTCAAACCATTGAAGTGTGGTTCCTGAGATGCCTTTTGCCAGTAGGGGTTGATAGGAGGATCTGGTGGTTAACCCTGTCAAAAGCAGCGGACAGATCAAGCAGGATAAGTACTTGCCAGTCTTAGAGCTTCAACAACTGAGAGCAAGGCCGTCTCAGTTGAATGTCCACTTCTGAAGCCAGGAAAGGTTGAGAGCAACACATCTAATTCATCCAAAAAGTTACCCAGTGGTCCTGGGGTTGATAGACAACTACAAAATGTATTTTAAGAGGGTAGGTAACAGTAACTGAATGAGATTCAAAGGAGCTGTTGATACTCAAAGATGGTAAAGGATTAAATTTCCAATCATTAGAGATGAGCAGACCAGTACCTCCACCTCTTCCAGTCAAACGGGGGGAGTGGGAAAATGAGAAATTATTGAAGAGTGCTGCAGGTGTAGCAGTGTCCTCTGGTTTGATCCAGGTCTCTGTTAGGGCCATGAGATTAAGCTTTGAATGACTAATAATAGAAGTAATGAAATTAGCTTTGTTTACAGCACACTGGCAATTCCAGAGGCCAATACAAAAAGAAAGTAGTATATTAGCAGATATAGGCAAGTGCGCAGGTTGTTAAGATTGCACTGCCTACATTGTGTGATGTGTGGTTTGCGAATGGTAGTGATAGTAAGGATCTGGAAACACATAATAAGAATTGGTTATAAACAAAAAACAACTGAAACAGAAATAAAACAAGGAGAAGGAAAAAGAGATTAATCAAAGCAATACTTATATTTCCTGCCGGTGTCCCTGCCCGGTCGAGTCGGTGGTCTTTACACTCTTCGGTCTTCACAACAGGAGGGCTTAACTGGAGGGCTGCCGCGACCACTGCCGAGATATTCTAACCTTATATATACTAACAAAACGGAAATTGAATTCAGCTGAACGCACTTTACTGTTTAGCACAACAAAGGTCTAAGCAAACGCACAACACTGACAACGTATGCGATAGAGTACGAGACCAAACGCAGCACGTCTCAACACAGTGTATACAGTTGTTGTATATACATATACAGTTGTTGTTGAATTGTTAAATGATTTAAAGATATTTGCTCATCAGTATGCTCTTCTCCTCTCAGGCCAGTTTGAGCTGAGCTGTCTTACGGGTGAACACTACCAAGCTGGCATGCGTCAACATTATGAAGTCAAGTCCTGTTCAGCAGTGACTCCTGCAGCAGAAGATTTCCCCTCCACAGTGCAGTACTTCATAGCAGCAGAGGAGGTCGAGTGGAATTATGCTCCAGACCGCACATGGGAACTGGAGAAACACAAAACTACAATGAGGCACAGGTATACACACAAACTTAAAAGCATATGTACACACAGACATTTTACAGTCTGTGAGGATGAGTCGGGAAAAGTTAGGAATAGAGTTAACACTCAAGCTGAGACTTGTGTTACTCTTGTGACATTAATTTATTTACAAATTGTTAGAATGCATACACATTTAGACCCGTTCATGCCCATATCATCTCTTTGGTTTTATTTTATTTCCTGCTTTACTTAGCCCTGGAGAAATCTATCTTGAACATTCAGGAAATAGGATTGGTGCAAAATATAAGAAGGTGGTGTTTCGGGAATATTTAGATAAAACATTCACTGAAAAGAAACCCAGACGTCCAGATGAGGAGCACTTGGAAATAATGGGTATGTCACATCTTACTTTAAAAGTGTGAATTGTGAACTGCTTTTTCCATAAAAAAAAATGTATGATTTAGTTATAAATCATATAATACTGTAGCTCTCGTAAGTCAGTTGAAACCTGCTTCTCAATCATCAAATGCACACAAACACACACACATTATTATTATATTAAGGCTACAACAGCAACAATGGAACATAAAAGATCATTTGAGAACAATCTCAGTATTTTTTGGTAATCCAGTGAAAGTCACTGGTAACTAAAACTAGCCTAGTTACCAACTGTCTTCAAAATACTTTATTTTATGTTGTGCAAGAGAAAGCCAAAAAGAAACAAGGAACAAGTTTTTATCAAATTATGATAAATAACAAAACTAAAACTGCCAGCCAGTGACGGTAAATGTCTTTGAGTCATTCATTCATTTGATTCATTCAAACTGCTGATTCATTCAGGAAGTAAGCAGCTCACTTAATGAACAGGCTTTTTTATTCTGTGTGAGTCATTGGTTCATATGATTCATTTAAAACAGGGATTCATTCAGAAACAAATTAACACTTTTGCTCGGAGACACAATTCTGTTATGGCTTTAAAGGTAATTTCTCAGAGAATTAGGCAAAAACAGACAATATTGGGTTTAAAATCTAAATCTCTTGGGGGCGGGGCCAGTGCATTGACTTTTTGAACTTGTTAAACTGACAGCCCTAATATGTATATCTATACAGAGAGAAAATATAACTAGGTGTTATTAGTAACAATATTTATAGATGAGTGTTAGATTCACTATTGACAAAGCAGGTTTCTTTGTTTTAGATCATTCCCTTTGCTTTTGTTGTTCTACATTAGCTACGTTTACATGGACACTACTTATCTGATCGTAATAGGACTAGAAGCACAATCAGAATAAAAAAGTCACATGTAAACAGGTCAATCGAATTGAATTGGCCAGATCCGACTAAAATTTCAATCAGATTGTAAAGGGTGGATAATCCCTTTTGTAATCCGAGCGAGAGGACATGTAAACACTTGATCGGACTGAAAACCGAAACGGGAAAGTACTGCGAGTGCAGTAATGTAGACATAGCGTAATAACGTATGACGCGCAGAACGAGCTGTTCTTCCTGGTGACTAAAGTGTCATAAATAAGTGTCCTGTCATTATAAAACTCCCCTTTCACTCAATGTATGTGAAGTGGGACAGGACCACGTCCCACCAGTCCTCGTTTAAGACTCTCATCAACAGACGACTACTTTTGGGTGCGGCAAGGGGTGCTTTTACACCTTTTTTTTTTTTTTAAGTAACGTTAACTAGTAAAACAGTTCATGTGCTGGTTGTCGCCTAATTAGGACCCGAATTAGTTAAAAATCACATGTGCTTTTTTAAATAGCATGCAACAGCAGCGGGAAACTCTGTATATTCATGCAGTGAGCGCATGTCAGAAGAGTAAATCCGATCAGAAGCTTGTGACATGTAAACGCGCATATCAACCCAATCACTTTATTCAGCATTCATGTAAACACTACATTCGGATTTGTCAATCAGAATGAATTAAATCCGATGATAGCAAAAAGTGTCCATGTAAACGCACCTACTGACTCTCAGTTTATGTGCAGGACCCATCATTCGAGCTGAGGTTGGTGAGAGGATTCAAGTTGTGTTTAAAAACAAAGCCAGCAGGCCATATTCTGTTCATGCCCATGGAGTGAAGACCAGTAAAACCCATCAGAACGGTGTTCAGCCAGGTCTGTTATTACTCAGATTTGTCTTTTATGTGGTCAGGAGTGATTCAGTAGTATACCAGTAAGTAATCCTCTGTGTTGCATGTATTATAGGTGACACGATGACATACAGCTGGACCATTCCAAAGCGATCCGGTCCAGGTCCCAGTGATCCTAACTGTATAACGTATGCCTACTACTCATCTGTCAGCGTGGTTGAGGTATAAATCGTGTAACCATACACACTGTTTTTATGCAACGGTGATCCGTATCATTAAACCAAATGTAGATTTGATAGTGTGAGTTTTTACAGATCTTCTCTATTAATGTTCTTCAGGACTTGATGAGCGGTTTGGTGGGTCCACTGATAGTGTGCCGGAAAGGCACCCTGAACACTGACAGACGTAGGACAGACATCGATAAAGAGTTTGCCCTACTTTTCATGATTTTCAGTGAAAATGAGTCCCACTACCTGGATGAAAACATAAAAACCTACCTCAACAAAGACCCTGAACATTTTCCAGAAAAATATGATGGGGACTTTATGGAGAGCAACAAAATGCATGGTAATTATGTGTGTGTCATTGTCTGTATTACAAGTTTTCTGGAGAAACACATGGTGTAGACTTTTTGAAGAAGAACTTAAAGCTCTCTCTCTCTTTCTTTCTCTTCCACAGGTATTAATGGAAAGATGTATGCTAACCTCCATGGGTTGAATATGACAGAGAAAGACAGGATCGAGTGGTATATGATAGGACTGGGGAATGAAGTCGACATGCACACTGTGCATTTCCATGCTCAGAGCTTCATTTACAAAGTACATACACAAACACACACAAATATTTACGGTGGCATGAGGACAGTTAGGGGTGTTCACACCAATGCAAGCGACAATGCATATTTATGACCTGACATACAAATTCATGTCCATTAATATGTAAATCAGTTGCAGTTTCACATAGGAACCTCAAATCAGTTTATTTTTAATAATAATATTAATAAATGAATGTATTTATTCAGTTTCACAGTATTTATGCATTTATTTATTTATTTACCTGGATAGCAAAACAATCTATATGAATAATAAAAGCAGAAAGGGCAGTCTCAGTATTCAGCCTTAGTGTTTTTAGTCTTTTTGCATTCATCATTAAAAGAAGCATTTTTCATTAGTTGGGCACTGTGTGCTTTTGACTTACTTAAAGGTTTGGTTCATAAGATAGTTTCTTTATGAATACAAAGTTGTTATTATTAACATTATTTTTCAGTACATAGTCTTTTTATTTCTTTACATTGAAGCTTTGCTGCTAAAAGCAGAATACGAAACACTGTTTACATTTACTTTTTATATATTGTAATATCAAAGGCCCATGCCCCCCCAGTAGTAGTTCACTCCTGAAACACACTAATGCATAAATACAGTTAAAGTGTCAAAACGTCTCTCAAACACTCTCATTTTCTCTCCCTCAGACGGATCGTCCTCATCGTGCTGATGTATTCGACCTGTTCCCAGGAACATTTCAGACCATAGAGATGACTGCAGAAAGTCCTGGACAGTGGCTGCTCCACTGCCATGTGTCCGACCACATCCATGCGGGGATGGAGACGCTTTTCACTGTTCATCCTAGAGGTTAGTAGTGACAGTTTTCACATCGAGCCTCAGAGCTCCAAGCCTAGAGAGAGTCTTCAATGCTAGCATGAGGATGCTTTCACACTAATAATTTGGACCTGAGTTCAAGTTGTTTGGTTGTTGTCAGATCATTCTTCAAGACTCAGATATGCATTAGTGCTTTAGTGTCAGGCTCGCTCCAACATCTGCGTGGAGGTTTCTAGTAATCCAGAAGTCCTTGATTAGCTGGTTCAGGTTTGCTTGATGACAGTGATCTTCCAGGAGCAGGATGCACTAGTGTGTGTGTGTGTGTGTGTGTGTGTGTGTGTGTGTGTGTGTGTGTGTGTGTGTGTGGTGTGTGTGTGTGTGTTTGTGTGTGTGTGTGTTGGTAAACGAGAGAGTGTGTAGATGGTAAATCCAAAAAAAAAAAAAACATAATGAAAGAATATTTGTGCTTGTTCTTCTGCATCTTTTGAAGCTTTAATTCACATTATGTAGAGAGTTGACCTCCAGTGTGGATCGCTTTCACATTGCTTTGACATTAAATGTTTTTATAAATTCGATAAATTAAGATTAATAAACAACACATAACATGACACTTATAAACCCTTAAAAATATGCATGTACTTTCTTTTCTGAGTTCTCTGTTGAGTTGAGAATAATTGCGAGAGTGAATGACTAAACTTTCTAAAGTGACTGTTTCTTTTGTATTTTATCATCAGGTAGAGCTGGGGGAAATCCAGACAGAGGTAAATTAACAGTTATGTTCAGTGCTTTGTTTATATTCTTAGCAAAGCATGAGATGTTCATACACATTGTGAAAACTGTTTTAAAAAATGATATCCCTGTTTGTTTTGTTTTTTCCAGCCTTCAGTCATTTTCTGTCTACTCCGATGTTGTGTCTCCTTGGAGTGGTCCTGTCACACTTCATAGCACACTGAAACAAGATCGAAGTGACCATGGGTCAATAGAGCTGATAATTACTGCTGTGACACTGATTCTCACTACTTAGTGACCTCATCTAGTATATTCACTGTTCTGCTGTTGAGGGATACATAATATAAATATTAGTCAGTCCATTTTGATTTAACATGCATGTAATGATCAATGAGTCAATAGAATCGCAGCCTGAAGAACAATGTACTTTACTCCCCAACACTGCATGTTTATCTGACTGGAAGCACTGAAGAGAGCAATGAAAGACTACATATTATTTTTTCTTTATCTTTTGCTGAAATGTAAGCATGACACAATGCACCATAAACACAATGCATCAGCTGTACTTAAAGTAGAATTATACTGTGTCACATACTTTTAATTCCCATGAATGCATTAACACTAGTGATGACACAGCTGCATCTGTTTAGTAGCAACAGTGTACGAGTAAGTTAATTAATGAGTGTGTGTGTGTTACTTTCTTACTCGGTATGTGTTTTGTATGTATGGTTACACAGATGAACTGGTTTGTAATTGTTCAGGTTTTTTAATTTATTTTTGTTGTTTTGTTTTTGTGTGTGTGATTGAAGATTGCTGTGTGACATTTCTATTTCTGATGTGGACTGTTTGTAATCTAAGTGGATGACTGTTTTTCTGATGAACGTTGGCTGATGTACTGCTACTGAATTCCAAATTATAAATTGGAAATGTGGAAATGTGTTTGGGCATTCAGTGAATATACATGTGTGTGTGATAACTTCATGATAGTGTGTTGTGTTAGTGTAAGTGAAGTATTATTTAAACCCTACAGCATCTCCTAATCCTGACCATTGCACACAGTCGTTCAAGCACAGGCCAAAGCTGTTTCTCCCACAGCTGGCCTTCAGTGTGTAAGAAGAATCAGTTAAGCAGAAGTGAAAGAATGATCGGGAATTGAAAGTAATTGGGAACAGGAAAGAGGGAACTGTATTGATTGATGCTGGGATGTTGTGCTTGAAATAAAACATTAAAATGGTAGATAAACACCAATCTGGTCTGTGTGTTGACTGTCCAGAGGAAGAGACAGTGAAGCATGTGATTCTACAGTGTAGGAAATACAAGACACAAAGAGAGGTGATGGAAAATGATAGACAGAAAGAGCTCGGGTTACAGAACTATTCAGGGATACTGGGCTTTATAGTAAAATATGATGGATAAATTGGATAAATAATGTTTTGTTTTTCTCCCCTCAATCGTGAAATGATCGTGGTTCATTAGACGGTGGCTGAGATGGATGGTCGTTAGAAGAAGAAATAGGGAAATTATTACACTTAAAACTCTGTTGAATAATGCACTGAGTCATGATACAATATATAATGCTTTTAATGAAACACTGTTCAAAAGGATTTAGAAATTGTTGTTTTTGTTTAGAAAAAGATGCATTGGGATCAGCATTTATAGACATTTTGAACTCTATTGGTGTTAGACAACATGTTTCAGGACCTACTCATTGTCGAAATCATTTTTTTTTTTTGAAGCATCGAAAATCGACTTTATTCAGCATTGTCTTCTCTTCCGTGTATTGGAAAATGTAAATACAGAAATGCATTGTCATTTTGCATATTGCATTCCAAATTGAATATTGCTACGGCTTCCACAGACTTGACTTGAGTTCAGTTATTCCGGTTATTCCCGTTACATCCACGGTGCACACTCCAGTCCAGCAGGTGGCGTGAATGCGCTGTCGTCTGTTTGCCAACCGCGATTAAACCCCAGAAGAAGAAGAAGAAGAAGAAGAAGATCAACAAGAAAAACAAGAAGAACTAAATGTTTGGGGAAATAGTGTCGTTGTTTGCTTATCTACATCGGTATTCGTTAAAAGCTTGTAGCTATTCAGTACAGATTGGGAGAATGAGTACTTCCTGAGCGCCTTCTTCAGTCAGTTGAACGCTGTGTGGATGTTGGTGATTTGGAGAACTTTATTAGGTGATAAGAGAGGAGAGTGATGGCGATAGCGCACGCCGCCACAGACTATGTGTTCACGGACTTCGTGCTGAAGGAGCCCGCCTCAGAGAACCGCTACAGAGGCATCCGTCTGGAGCTGGCCCTGGATAAGATGGTGACCTGTGTGGCTGTGGGACTGCCCCTGCTGCTCATCTCTCTCGCCTTCGCCCAGGAGGTGTCTGTCGGTCTGTATCTCTCTCTCTAGGAACTCTTTCCCATCGGATGATGCTGATGTGTGCAGTGTTGAGAGCAGTGAAGGCATGCACACGTGCCATGTGTTCTTTCACTGTTTACACCGTAGTTGTTATACAGTATCTGTTCAATAACAGATCAGTTTCCAGTATAACTACCACACCTGGGGGATTCCAGAGAGTTTCACTGACTTTCATTTCCAAACAGTCTGAACTCTGAAGTAACTTTCAGGATAAGTAGTTATGATAGTTTATTCTTTGATCATAATCTGCTCTGGATTGCTAAAGCTACTGTATCTCATCTTCAGAGGTGTTACAGCAGATTATGCTGAATGTTATTATATTAAGAACATTACATTGATAAGTTTATATATATATATATATATATATATATATATATGTATATTGCATTAATATAAGTTACGTTTATTGTATACTATCGCAAAATTATTATTTTATTTTAAACATGAAGTTCTGCATTAAAAAGTTAATATACTTACTACGTCTCACTTCAAACTATTTCTATTTTTAATCGTAATTTTTATTTAGCATCAAACAAAAAAATGTAAACGGTTTGATGGCAAATAAGATCAACTTGAATAATAATGTTTCTGGAATCATTTGACTTTGATCAATAACAGCTAACGTAAATGTTAAAGTGAGATTGTTCTCATATAGTAAGGCAACTGATGTAAAAAAATTACAAGCACAAATGTTTGAGTTAGTGTATCAGATGAAAATGAAATGCTTTTTTTTGGTGTTTAATTATCTGCAGAAAACATTTTAGCACTGAGCCCATCATAGCAGCCAAAACAGTATCAAATGACGTTTTAACAGTTTATTTTTGTTTAGTTTTTCTCCAGCTGGTCCCCCGTTTGTGTTGTTTCCTAATGAGGAAGTTTTACACACTGCATATTTTAGCACAGAAACCTGAAAGACCTGACTGTTGTCATATCTTAAGATTACTGATCTTGTGTGCGACTTGTTTTACGTTTTATTTTGATCAGTTATTAATTTTTCTTTAATATACAAATAAAAAAAGCGTAGGGCTATTTTTTGTTGTCAATGTCCCGAATGAGGAACAGGATGTGAAAATGTAAGATATATGTTCACGTTCAAGCTTTAAAGAAAAGATGCAAAAGTCTAAAATATCCGATTCTCTTTCCTGTAGGTACACAGATTAGTTGTTTCTCCCCGACGAAGTTCTCGTGGCGTCAGGCAGCGTATGTGGATTCGTTCTGCTGGGCTGCAGTGCAGACACAGGACACAGGAGGACTGCCGCTGTGGCTGCACAAGGTACACCACCCAACACTTGCACTCTTTACTGGGTTCTCCTCAGGATTTATGTGTGCTAGCTGAAGAGATACTCAGCAGTGCATGCTGCATTAGCACCTCATATCTGATTATAACATCTCATAGACTATAACACGCTCTCACACATTTCTAATGTGCCCTCAGATTCATTAGTTCCTGATGGGTATTGTCTTTTCATGCATAGGTAAAGACCCCCATCTGAAAATATCATTTAAAAACCATGCTGTGTATTTTAAATAATATAGTGGTAAAACAATACAAATGTTAAGTGGCTGATCTAAGTAACACTTCCTCTGTCCCAGACGAAACCTAACATACTTTTTGGAGGATGCAAGATTTAATTTAATAATTATGAGCGCGTGGTGAAAGAGGACTTATAACAACAAGCCAACTATGAGCGTCTATGGACTCTTACCCAGAAATGCATCAGACACCTCAGAAAAGCAGAACGGGCCTCTGGTTCATGATGATAACATTGGTTTCATTGCCCTAAAGAATACAGGCAGAACAACTCTTTATTCATTTAGCATGAATGACTCTCATTCACAGACAGCCCTTTCTTTGACCTTCATTTCACATATCCTCAGGTCACTGTGTGTATTATTACTGTATTGTATATTGTGTTTTGTATTATATACTGTTTTATGTATGCTTTTGATTTCATGTAGGGTCTCTGAATTCATCTTCGGATGATCTAATTGAGAGTTTATATTATATGTGGATACTTATGCTACATATTAGTGTTATAGGACCCTTTAGTAGTCTTTGCATCAACATCCAGTCCAGTTACATATGCAAACTAGATAGTAAAGTTTGTAGGCAGAGAAGCCTAGCCGGAAAGTTTTACGTTGTTTTAAAAGCTTAAAGTTTGAGGGTTTTCAGGTTGAACTAATTTGAAGTAGTTTTGAAGGCAATAAAATCTATTAGAAAAATATGTAGATTAATAGACGGATAGATAGATAAGAAATAGTAAACTAGCATGTTGGTAGCATGATTAGCTAGTGACTAGCATGTCGTTAACATGTTTGTAGCACCATAACAGTATATGTTGAGGAGCGTAACATTTCCATCAAATGCTTGAGGCATTCTACAGCTAATACTAAACCTAATACTATGGAAAACTCCGACTCATTTCCCATAACTGCATTCTCTGGTTTCTTTAATGGCTTCATTGCATTGCATTTTGTATGTATGTTTATTTGTTTGTTTGTTTATATTAACTGTGTGTTAGCATTTAGTTAATAAAACTTCTGTGCACAAATTACAGAAGTCTCTGGTCCTGCTACCTGATTTAAATAGTTGTAATTAAACATAATTGTTATTATTTATATACATTTCTCTTTTGAGCTAATTTGCTACATAACGTTATTATATTAATGTGTGGCTTAACTTTTTTTGGCAAGACCTGTTGTGTTCTCAGTCTAATTAGTGTTTTAATTTTGAGTTATTCAGTATAAAATGACTATTATCTTAACTTTAAATATTATGCAGCTTTGAGGAAATATAAAGCTGTTTATCCTAAAACTAAAACTAAAAAGGTCCTAAAATAGAGCCTTGTGGCACTCCGTATTGGACATGTGATTGATTTAACACTTCTTCATTTACCAATGCAAAGTGTTAACAGTCAGATTACATCTCTAAAGTTTGTGTGAAGATATGCAAAAGCTGAGACAATACCAAACAGAAATATTTTATTTTTTCTCCCTCGTTACTTAAAGGTGTGTACATTTTTGCCACATAAATTGCTAAAATAATGATTGTATCCAAACATACAAAAGTCTAAAGAGGCTTCATAAAGAAACTAAGTTTTATTTACTTCAAACTATGATAAAGAACATTTTTTTTCCCAAACAAAATCATGAATGTATTGTAGGAAAGAGTCCTGTTTGATAAACCTGCACCCACCCTGCTATCCGACAGCAACGCTAATTTAATTCAATACCCAAACTTGACTCAACTGCATAAAAACAGTGACCCAAACTGCACCCGCATTAAATCTTCTACAAGTAGTAGACAAAAATCATTTATTTTTTCATGTTACTCAAGCATTTAACCATTAGGCATTCTGAGCTAATGCATTTAAAACAATTAACAAACACGCAGCCCAACTTGTTTACAAAAACAGACCGTGTGACAGAATTTGTTGAAATAGTGTTGGCTAAATGGACATGCAACCCATCGTGCCTGTCACCCGTCCGAGCCACACAGCAGCTCACACAAATATTATTAGGCCCTAAACTGCACTTCTCTCCCCTCTCTCTGCAGTTCTTCCCTTATGTGCTGCTGCTGGTGGCAGTATCAGTTTATTTGCCGGCGTTGTATTGGCGCTTCACAGGAGCTCCAGTGCTTTCTTCTGATCTGACCTTTATAATGGAAGAACTGGATCGGTCCTATAACAGAGCCGTCAAACTGTCGAAATGCCTTTACACAGCAGGAAAACTGGACACCGAGTCAGCCCGCATGGACTCACACAGGTAAACTGGACACACACACACACACACACACACACACACACACACACACACACACGTCTGGCAGTTCTTCTTGATGTACTTTCAGAGCACACAGGGCTGTCACATGGCTATTGAAATACACACACACACACTCAAGCTACCCTCCCAACATTACGTTTCTATAAAAGTTGCTTTTTCACAAACTTTTTTCTTTTCACTTCCATCTCTCACCAATCATACCATTCCTATTACACACCCATAACATTTCAATCCTGTTATTCTTGCATGTTTTTTTCTTCTTCAGCTCTGTGAGAGATCTTACCGAGAGCTACTTTAAATATCCTCTGGTGGAGCAGTACCTGAGGACCAAGCGCTTCTCTCGAGGATTACTGATCCGATACCTCCTCTGCCGCACCATCACTTTCCTGGCCCTCGTGCTAGCCTGCATCTACCTCTGCTTTTACATCCATCTCTCCTTCACAGATGAGTTTCAATGTGACATCCGCACCGGAGCGGTTCTCAACGACTCCTCAGTTCCTCCGGCCATGCAGTGCAAGCTAGTCGCTGTGGGCATTTTTCAGCTCCTGAGCTACATCAATCTGTGTGTGTATCTGCTGCTGGTGCCATTGTGCTTGTACGCCATGTTGGTTCCGTTCAGAAGGACCTTGGGCTTCTTGAAACCCTATGAGATGTTACCCACTATAGGGGTAATGCAGTTTGGACCGGTGACCTGGGATGATCAAGCACTCTACCTGCTGTTTCTGGAGGAGAACCTCAGTGAGCTGAAGAGTTATAAGTGTCTGAAGGTGTGTTGATGTGTGATGCCTATAGTCTCTCTGCTCCATTCTTTGGGTATAATAGTACATCGTAAAGATTTATTCATTCATCCAGTTTAGTCATTTAATCATAAACTGCTACATCCAATTTCAAAATGCATTTGTTTAAATTCATATTGTTTTTGGTGTAAGAGAGAGTTTTTTAATGTGTGTGTTTTATGTTTGCAGGTGTTGGAGTTGTTAAAAGAGCAGGGAGAGGACTCGTTTGACGCCTTGCAGCTGTTGCAGACTCTTGGACAGGTTAAGACCGATGTGGTGGACGGCAGATTGACAGGAAAGGACCAGAAAATCAACAGCACCAACAATGGTGACATTGAAATGAAAGGTGCGGTACTTTATACATCAAAAATATGCAATATAATTTTTTTACAGGGGTATAAAGTTAATAAATTGGTGCTCTTTGGATGCATGATTTCTTAGTTCATTAAAAAAAAAACGTATAATGCTAGGGCAATCCAAAATATAGTGGAAAATAGTTCGCCTTGTTCTCACATGGCTTTACATTAAAACACCTCACAAGTGCACTGACACTTCAACGAGGTGCATTTAAACAGTCACGATACACTCACCTGATTAAGTGTAAAAATAACACTGGCTACTATTTTGTGTAAATATAATTGAGGAAGAAAAAAAACATAAACAACGTACTTTCACGCACACACAGAATACCTTTAGAGCTCAAGATAATATCATAAAATATAACATAGGAAAGAAAGAAAAAACAAGGCAGTTACAAAAAAAGGTGAAAAATCGAGTTCGGCATTTAAAACATGAAAGGCAATAGTCAAAAAGGTGTAAGCGGGGCACTTTAAGGTAGAGTAGTGGTGAAGTGATCAGACACTGACTCAGTGTGTGTGTTTCTCCAGAGGTCTCTCCTCTGCTGCAGGATGCTGGCGTGAGAAGTCCTGATGGAGAGAAGGTTGTGCGTCAGAGGGTGATCTGAGCTGAGCTGAGCTGTGGTGTGTACAGAGAGTGGTGCGTCAC
This sequence comes from Carassius gibelio, assembly GCF_023724105.1. NCBI lineage: Eukaryota > Metazoa > Chordata > Actinopteri > Cypriniformes > Cyprinidae > Carassius > Carassius gibelio. The sequence goes on along the minus strand of NC_068410.1, from coordinate 22,465,436 downwards.
ACACCTGGAGCACACACAGGAAGAGGAAGATGTGTGAACATCTGGAGCACACAGAGGAATAGATGGAGGAAGACTGGGAGAATGCCGTCCTTTTATGATGAATGCATTACTAAGACTCACAGACTGCAGTCAGATTCTGTTTTAGTGCTTCTTGTGGGGTTGGATATGAACTGCTTTATATTGCCTTAGTTTCATAGCAGAAGATGAAGAGTTATTGTGTGGAAACGATGCCTTTACTTGACTTGTAAAACTGACTTATTCAGGTCCATGCTCACATTGTCACGCACCAGACCAAAGTTGCCTGTGAGTGTCTGCTGATTCTCTCATTCTGAAATAATGAGGAAAACGTAATAAACTGAATGAAAATGTTAATCTGAGAATCTTTTTGAAATGTGAATTGTGGGAAGAGGATGAAATTGGATTATCTGCCGTTTCTGCGCAGATTGATTTGTCCATTTGTTTTCTGCATCCATGGCATTTTTAATACTTGTGTGAATCATGTTTTGTGTCTTTGTTCTGAAAAATAAAAAAAGATTTTTTTTCTTTTTTCCGTTTCTTTCCTCGGGTACAGTTGCTGTCATATGTTTGTATGTCAAAAACGTAAAAAAAAATATTTTATTCATAAATGTACAATTCATAATATAAATTAAAATGAACAAATTTAAAATTATTTTAAGACTCGTTACGTAACGCGCCTGCAACGTCATCAGCAGACGACAAGTGAAGCGTACGTCATCAGCTCGCGCAGGAGTGTGCAGCTCGTAACAGGTTTGTGGAGTTTAATAATCGTTGTTTGTGTGGAACAAAAAAAAGATTTTAATTATCGCTAACAATAATATAAAAGCATAACGCATTTAATTCGTTATCTAGGTAATGTTCTAAATGCTGAATGAAGACGACTGACGTTAACGTGTTTACAATCTCCATTGCTCAGAAGCTTCTCTCAGTTTACTTTACTTTTTTAGTCACCACGCTGAGAATCAGCTCTTTCCACGATAACACTGGCAACAGTTCTCATAAGCCTTGTTTCCACTGGTGCTATTTCATATGGTTCATGACTTTATTATCATTCTAAAGTCTATAAAATATTCATAGAGATTAAGTAGATGTGTTGACTATGATGGCTGCATTGTTGCTTTACTAATCTACACTATTAAGACAAAATATAAGACAAAAAATAATTAAAACAGAGTCCCATCAAAAGTCTTTCTCCAGTCTGTCCTGTGTTGATCTATTAAAGGGATAGTTCACTCCAAAATGAAAATCAGTCATCGTTTTCTCACCCTCAAGTTTTTTATATTTTGGTAACCAAACAGTTTTGTTTGGAGATGAATATCACATTTCAACAGAACAAGGCATTACACTCAGGTTTGGCCTCAGATCAGCCTCCCTCTGTTTTATAAGTGAGAAAAATACTAAATAAATGGATTAATTTCCTTCTAAATTACAAAGGAGCGTGTCACTTGAAACAAGGTTCTGTAACCCTGACAGTGTTGTTGACCGTGTGTGTGTGTGTGTGTGTGTGTGTGTGTGTGAGCGCAGGATGGCACACACATGGGCCGGGGGTCACTCCACGGCTGTGCTCTGTGCTGGAGTCTCCTCTGAGTCTGAGTCTGTGGTGGTCACCGGAGCGGAGGGAGGAGAGCTGACCCTGTGGACTCATGATGGGTCACCAGTCTCTAAACTGCACCTGGGCGCTGGAGATGATGTCACAAGTCTGGCTTTCTCACCGTCGAGCCCCTGCGTGCTGTACGCCTCTCACGGACGCACGGTTAGTGCACTAGACACCAGGAACCTGAAGACGGCCGTGACGGAGCTGACAGACGTGGGCGAGGAGGAGATCAACTGTGTGTCTGTGAACCCGAGCGGGGCTCTGCTCGCTGCTGCTGACGACTCTGGAGCCGTGAGGGTCATCGACCTCCAGCTGGAGACAGTCATCCGCACGCTGAGGAAACACCACAACATCTGCTCGTCCGTGACCTTCCGACCTCACCGGCCTCAGAGTTTAGTGTCTGCAGGCCTCGACATGCAGGTGAGAGAGACCCTGGGGCAGGTCCTGTGAAGAGCAGCAGTCTCTGATGTGTTCACATTATTAGCCGTGTCTATTATTTACATATTGGCTGTTTATCAGTATTTATAAAGCACATTCAGCATGCCCATATTCTACATCCTTAACTTGACGACTAGGCTACCTAACTGTAATTCAGCAGCAAATTAGAAGTTTATTGAGACAAAAGTCCCAGTTAATGGCGAGAATTTAAATTAAGCATGACCATTATTTTTTTAAGGCATGTATGGGGTTTCTTAAGAAAGATATTAAGATATGTTTTTATGAAACTTGAGTTACAAGCACACAAACGTTGGAAAAAATAATGTCTTTCAAACAGGTCTTTTTTTTTATTTTAATAGTGGGAACAAAATACATCTCAGGTGTCGATTGATATTTGTTCTTCAGACATTCCTCCTAAAAAAAAAATGAAGTTTCGTCTGTATGTAAAGTGACCCACATTTGGTTTCTGACCACTGAAAATGAACAATATGTTCCCAGAGCCATATTTAGATCCCAACATATCTCGAACTGAAGCATGCAGGGCCTTTAATAATTAAAATAGCAAAAAGAAAGTTTGTCGAGACCCAAAATCTAAAAGGCCATTAAGATATATTTAATATTTCTTGAGTTACACACATGCAAACTTGAAGAAAAAACTTTCCCCTTTTTCCCCATTTTTGAATACACAGTAATGGCATATATTGCAATGAAGATTGTTAAAGTCAGCATACTTTATTAATGGAACCGGCCCCTTCGCTGCAAATCCAGCGTGTGATGCTGAATGAGATGGTGTGTCTGGTTTGTGTTTCCCATCTCGCAGGTGATGCTGTGGAACCTGCCAAAGGTGCGTCCGCTCTGGACCTACAGTCTGCAGCACACACAGGGAGAAGACGCTGGTCCTCAGAGAGCGGGCCAGATGTTCAACCCTCCTCTCGCACACTGTGTTGATGTCACGTCCTGCGGTGACCTGCTGGCCTGTGCTGCTGAGGATGGCTTCATACACCTCCTGCGGGTGTCTGAGGACTCCAGGCTCAGGGAACGAGGGATGTTCAAGGCTCACTGTCAGGGAGCATCACAGGCTCACTTCATCAGCTTCCTGTCCCATCCGTACTGGCTGGCCACCGGAGGAAACGACGGCCTCGTGGCTCTCTGGGACCTCAGTGAAAATGCTCTGGTGGCCAATGAGAGGAAGAACAAAAGTCGCAAGAAGAAAGCTAAAGCCAGAGCGAAGGCAGCGTCTGGAGCTCAACACCAGAAACAACAGATGAGCGGCGAGGAAGCAGAAGCTGGCAGTGCTTCAGAGACACATGGGAAACCCGAACCAAAACGGTCTTTTAATCACGGGGAGAAGGTGAACTGGGTTTGTCCAGCTGTGTTAAAGGGAAAGCCGAGTCTGCTGGTAACAGACCAAAGCCCCAATCCATCGGTGTATTCACTGGATGAACTATAATGTGTGGGAAATCCTTTTAAAATCATGTCAACTTAATGCAAGATCTACAGCTCAGATTATGCTTTCCGCAGTCATTTCTTGCTCATCTTTTGGTCTGATTTTGCCAGTTTTCAGAGGTGGACCAAGTACTCCATGACTTGAGTCAAAGTACAGAATAACTTGCATGTAAAAAGTACTTAATTCCCAAAAGTACATTTCCTTTTTCATGTCAATGCACTGTTTTATTATTGCTGTATGTAATACTTGTAATGCCTCTGAAGCAACTAACAATATTAGACCTTCTGAATACACCAACTAGCTTGTAGTAACTTTGGAATTAAAAGCTTTTGAATGTTAAAAACTAACAGAAAGAAAAAAGTTTTATTTAATGCCCCACAAAAGCAGGATGGTAGTGACCTCAAAACAAAAAAAATCACCCACTGACTTTCAAAGCTGCTCCATTGTAACTACGTCAAGGACCTTGATAGTAACGTGGTGGAGTGAAAATGACCATATTTGTCTTTTACATGTATTGAAGTTAAAATAAGTTTCCAGAAAAAAAAACTCATGTACAGATAGGCTAAAAGCTTACTTATAAAAGCAGTTACAGTCCAGTTTTCAGTGTCACTAATGCATGTGAATGAGTTTTTCTTTCCTGCTTGTTTGACCAACTTTATCTTGAGCTTACGAGTGAAGAGGAGTGCACGTCACCTGGAAACTGAACTACTTCTGCAGAGCTTCTGTCATGTGCATCCTACAGATACTCTACTATCCCATGATGCCATGGGAGAGGATTTGTAAATGGTGGGAAAACACAACTGATGTTGTAGGTCACCTGACAATAATAACATGGTAAAGATGCATCATGTCCAGATGTATGCATACAGAAAATATCTCAGAGTAATTTGCAATGGCTACTTAACCTGAAAGTACCTTAGTTATTAGAACCAAAAATTTTACTTATCCATCTACTCAGAACAAATTGTTTTGAGTAAACCTCATTTAAGGAATATACTCAGACTTCTCCTTGTCGTCTAAAGTGCCATTTCACCATCCATCAATGCTGATGTTATTGCTTTGAGTCCTATTACCTCCATGTTGAATAAACTTTACAGACATTTAGTTGTTTTACTTATTGAATGATTTGAAATCAGTCTCAGGTCTCAAAGAGCTGAACTTGCTTGTTTTTAACCTGGAAAGCTTCAGTAAAGTAACAAGCAGTCATTTAGCCATCTTTAATATAATTTACACTCACACTTGCTTCTAGCGAAACAATATACAACAGAGTTGAATAGAAGTACAATGTTGACCTGGCTCCAGTTTGAACTCAAAAAGTGATCAAAATGCCATTCCGTTTCATACCGAATACATTGATTGTGGTTTAACTTTCAGTGTGCTGTATCTGTAGGACATGCTGTATACTCCTGGATTGGTACAACACTGAAGAAAGAAAAAAAATCCAGAGAAGCTGCTCTACATGAGTTTCTGAGTGATCTTGATTCTAGTTGTGGAGATTTGAGCTCGTCAGAGCTTGGCCAGGCACTTCTCCAGAGCTTCGATGTCAGCATCTCCATCTTCTTTACTTCCTCGTGCGCTGCACTCGATGAACTCCACTCGACCGGGCAGCTGAGAGAACTCAAAATCTCTGCCTCTCTTCCCCAGATACACAGATCCCCCATCAGCCCCGTCCTGAGAGGAGAGAGCAGCGGAGCGCGTCACTCTCAGAGTATTCCTGTGGAGGACACATAGTCGAGCTGTTACAGTAACACTCGTCGCACACAGGACCACAGTCTATCTGTTACAGTAACGCACGTCACACATACGACCAGTCGCTCTGTTACAGTAACGCACGTCACACACAGTACCACAGTCTATCTGTTACAGTAACACTCGTCGCTCTCAGGACCACAGTCGATCTGTTACAGTAACACTCGTCGCTCTCAGGACCACAGTCGATCTGTTCTCAGGACCACAGTCCATCTGTTACAGTAACACTCGTCGCTCTCAGGACCACAGTCGATCTGTTACGGTAACACTCGTAGCTCTCTGGACCACAGTCGATCTGTTACGGTAACACTCGTCGCTCTCAGGACCACAGTCAATCTTTTACAGTAACACTCGTCACGCACAGGACCACAGTCAATCTGTTACAGTAACACTCGTTGCTCTCAGGACCACAGTCGCTCTGTTACAATAACACTGGTCACGCACAGGACCACGGTCAATCTGTTACAGTAACACTCGTCGCTCTCAGGACCACAGTCGATCTGTTACAGTAACATTCGTCGCGCACAGGACCACAGTCGCTCTGTTACAGTAACACTCCGTCTTGCACAGGACCACGGTCGATCTGTTACAGTAACACTCGTCGCGCACAGGACCACAGTCAATCTGTTACAGTAACATTCGTCGCTCTCAGGACCACAGTCGATCTGTTACAGTAACACTCGTCGCGCACAGGACCACGGTCGCTCTGTTACAGTAACACTCCGTCTTGCACAGGACCACGGTCGATCTGTTACAGTAATACTCATCGCGCACAGGACCACAGTCAATCTGTTACAGTAACATTCGTCGCTCTCAGGACCACAGTCGATCTGTTACAGTAACACTCGTCGCACACAGGACCACAGTCGCTCTGTTACAGTAACACTTGTCGCACACAGGACCACTGTCGATCTGTTACAGTAACACTTGTCGCACACAGGACCACTGTCGATCTGTTACAGTAACATTTGTCGCGCACAGGACCACAGTCGCTCTGTTACAGTAACACTCCGTCGCGCACAGGACCACTGTCGATCTGTTACAGTAACACTTGTCGCACACAGGACCACTGTCGCTCTGTTACAGTAACACTTGTCGCACACAGGACCACTGTCGATCTGTTACAGTAACACTTGTCGCACACAGGACCACTGTCGATCTGTTACAGTAACACTTGTCGCACACAGGACCACTGTCGCTCTGTTACAGTAACACTTGTCGCACACAGGACCACTGTCGATCTGTTACAGTAACACTTGTCGCACACAGGACCACTGTCGATCTGTTACAGTAACACTCGTCGCACACAGGACCACAGTCTCTCTGTTACAGTAACACTTGTCGCATACAGGACCACTGTCGATCTGTTACAGTAACACTCCGTCGTGCACAGGACCACTGTCGATCTGTTACAGTAACACTCCGTCGTGCACAGGACCACTGTCGATCTGTTACAGTAACACTCGTCGCACACAGGACCACTGTCGATCTGTTACAGTAACACTCCGTCGTGCACAGGACCACTGTCGATCTGTTACAGTAACACTCGTCGTGCACAGGACCACAGTCGCTCTGTTACAGTAACACTCATCGCGCACAGGACCACAGTCGCTCTGTTACAGTAGCACTTGTCGCGCACAGGACCACTGTCGATCTGTTACAGTAACATTCGTCGCGCACAGGACCACAGTCGATCTGTTACAGTAACACTCCGTCGCACAAAGGACCACTGTCGATCTGTTACAGTAACACTTGTCACACCAGGACCACTGTCGATCTGTTACAGTAACACTTGTCGCGCACAGGACCACAGTCGCTCTGTTACAGTAACACTCCATCGCGCACAGGACCACAGTCGCTCTGTTACAGTAACACTCCGTCGCGCACAGGACCACAGTCGCTCTGTTACAGTAACACTCCGTCGCACACAGGACCACTGTCGATCTGTTACAGTAACACTCGTCGCACACAGGACCACTGTCGATCTGTTACAGTAACACTTGTCGCACACAGGACCACTGTCGATCTGTTACAGTAACACTCCGTCGCGCACAGGACCACAGTCGCTCTGTTACAGTAACACTCCGTCGTGCACAGGACCACGGTCGATCTGTTACAGTAACACTCGTCGCGCACAGGACCACAGTCGATCTGTTACAGTAACACTCGTCGCTCTCAGGACCACAGTCGATCTGTTACAGTAACACTCGTCGCTCTCAGGACCACAGTCGATCTGTTACAGTAACACTCGTCGCGCACAGGACCACAGTCGATCTGTTACAGTAACACTCGTCGCGCACAGGACCACAGTCGCTCTGTTACAGTAACACTCGTCGCTCTCAGGACCACAGTCGATCTGTTACAGTAACACTCATCGCGCACAGGACCACAGTCGATCTGTTACAGTAACACTCGTCGCGCACAGGACCACAGTCGCTCTTTTACAGTAACACTCGTCGCGCAGGACCACAGTCTATCTGCTGAATCCTTAAAGCTTGTACTTCTGAAAAGCCCAGTCTGCTTTGACTGGTGCAATGAACAGTATTAGAAAAATACTGTTAATTATGTAAATGCATTTTAGCAGAGTACCGAAATAATGAGGAACTTGTAAATAAGCATAATAAGGGCACTTCAACATTTATATCACGGAGACAGAAACAAGTGAATACTCACATCTCCTTCTCCAACTGCTGCTGAATTAATTTAGCTGATTTCGCCATAGTGATATCTACAATAATCAATAAAAGAAAGAAAACAAACATATGAAATCCCTCTATTTGCATGTATATTTGTAAAATGCGTATTTAATAAAATAACATTTCATTAGTGGTGCAGTGTTCAGACTCACAATGGAAACATATTAAAGCAAGTCAACGCTTACGTTCGCACTAAATCATTACAACTCTATAAATCTAGAGCAAACAATGTTCTGTGTTTTCTCTTTGATGCACAGAATGATTCTCACTTTTAGCAGCATGGACTGTATTTAACTGAGAATGTTCAAGTCAACAATCACCTTGTTTGTTGCAGGCTACCACAAGTGTCGGGGCATTTTTTGCCACCACGTTGTCTGTGAGGATGGAGTAGAGAAACTCAGCCACGTCTCTGATGTCCTTCTGGAAGACGCTGCTGTCCACCACAAACACAACTGCTCTGGAATCCACCAAAGATTGTTCAGTCACTCAACCAAGACATCTTTCTCTGAACATCTAGCAGCTAGAAGCACTGAGAAATGACTGAACAGCTGAAAATTCACAGCAGAGCAAGAAGACAACAGGATCGTTTATGATGCATCTTCAGGAATACAGAACCGGAGACGATCCACGAAAACACAGGCCTTCATCCACATTCAGAGGTCAATCAGAAAAGCTCATCTATATTCATAACTCACCGAGCCAGGGCCTTGTACTTCTCCACAATCTGAACTCTTAAACTTTCATGACCAGGAACATCAACAAGAGTCCAGCTGCCACCCTGCAATTTCAGAAACATCCAGTGTGTTTTCAATTCAATTGCATACTTAAAATCCACTTAAGTGCCTCATAACATCAAATGCACACAGCTGTCATGATATGAAATGACTTACTCTGTCATTTTTGCTCTTGTATGTGGCGCTGCTCTCTGTGATGGACGTCTGTGTTCTTACAAACTTCCCTAGCAATAACTGGGGAATATAACACAGCACATCATTTCCAGTCTAATGAGTGTATTTTGTAAGAATCCGAGAGTAGTAACTTACTCGAGTGAACAGAAGAGTTTTCCCGGAGTCACAGAGTCCCAACAGCAGCACAGCGGTCCTCGCTTTACTGGAGCCCCAGAAATTCCCAAAAAACACTACGATTTCAGAAAGAGAGCATGAAAAAATCAACCATATAAGCAGTTCATCCCTTTTAAGGGAGAGGAATAATAATAATAATAGTAATAGTTATACTGGCTAATTATAATAATGCATATTATGAATGTTTGCTGTGATATGCCTAATTTATTAATAAAGCGGTTACCGATGGTGAGCAGCACGAGCGCTAGAGACACTAATATCCCGAGGATGAAGACGCCTTCTTCACTCTGAATCTCTTTCAGGAAGCTCTCCATGAACTGCTCCTCGGAGAAATCCTCCAGATCTATATGAATCTTCTCGTCCATGTTTGAGACCGGGCATGGAGTGCCAACAGAAGACAGCGGAAGTGAATGACACGTGTACTAACTTCAGCGACCTGCGAACTTCCGCATTCTACTACGGTGACGGCTGGCCTCATGAATATTAATAAGCATACGCGATCGTTACTGGCCAATCCGGCTGGAGGTTTGAGGTGCGGAAAATAGTTAATATTAATGAGCTAACCTATGCCATAGTAGCGCTCATTCAGCTGACCATGGAAATAAAATAAGTTGACACAAGTTACAATGTATAATTAGCATTAACTGTTTTTTTTATGTATAGATAGATATACATATTATGTTTCCTCATTGTGTATTTTCAATGTAATGTCTTTTAAACTATTAGGTATAATAGGTTGACGTGTTGTGTTACTTTTCTAATCGTTTACCAGGATAAATCAATCGCAGTTGTTTGTAATTACCGTTTGGGTGTTCCTTTCAATCTTTAAGTTAATTAATATTGCTGGGGCATATTTTATTTTGCATCTTGGGTACCGAGACATTTATCATTTTATTCATAAATAAAATTTTATTTTTATTTCTTTCTCTTTGGAGTGTTGCAAGCTCTTGGTCCATAAGAAGATCTGCAAAGTTGTAAAGATTAAAGTTAAAATCCAAGGAAATATTCTTGATAAAAGTTAAGATTCTTCCACACCCCCTAAAACAACTCATTCTAACATGCCCCACATGTCTACGTCACTGTGTGGGAAGATTTGCATAATGCTGCCCAGATGCTCAAGCAAAATAGAAGGCGTACCTTTTATTCTATGTGTTGACGCCGGTGCCATTTCGTAGAGAAGCTGTGTTTCATTGTGAAAGTGAAACTACTTTGTTTAGCCTTCCAAAAGAGCATGATACCCCTGGCTGTTCCTCATTTTCAGAGGTGCTGATATTCAGGAAAAAACACAGCCCCAATATCTTCTTCAATTTCAGGGTCATTCTAACTGCTTTACACTAAGCTCTCAACGCATGTTTGTTCACGTTTTGCAAAATAAGTGACACTCGGTGTCAGCACACACATTGTTAAAATTACAGTTCTAGTATGGTTGGAGATTACACACATCACACAAAAAAATATTAGTATTGTAATTATTCTATGAAAAGTATTATTATTTTTATGAAGCTATTTATACAATTTTTTTCTTTATACTACATTAGTAATAATTAAAGGAATAGTATAGTTCATTGATTGGCTTTTTCTAAGGAATAGTTCACCCAAACATTAAAATTTGCACAAAAATGTGTGTGTGTGTGTGTGTGTGTGTGTGTGTGTGTGTGTGTGTGTGTGTGTGATCAGGTGCTGTATAAAGCTGCCTGAGTGAGATTCTGGGTTGCCACTGTGCTGCATTTTGTGCAAAGTGAGTGTTTTGGCCCTGTGTGAGATTCCTCAGTGACATCTGATCTGGTTTTGAACCGCTGTGTGTTCACATGAGTTGTGTTTCATGCGTGGGGTTCCTGGTTCACACACACACTTTCTTCCTCTTTCTTCCCACAGATACCCAGACCACCTGCACTGTTTCCCCGAGGATGGAGATGTGTGGAAGAAGCGGCTTCTGTCCACTAGAGAGAGCTGTTCACATCAGTCACATCTAGCTTGTGTCAGTTCTAGGTTAGCTATTAAACGGACTGGAGCTTTAAAGGTTTGATGCTGGTAATTCACATGATGAGATGTTCTGCAAGCCATGTGTTGATCCTTTCCTCTCTATTACCATCGAAATCAGTAATCTGTAACACCGGCCCAGGGGTGATCTGTCTCACTTCAAGTTCAAGTTCAAGTCTGTTTTATTGTCAATTCTTCCACATGTACAGTACATACATACAGAGAATCGAAACTGCGTTACTCTCAGACCCCCGGTGCACACAGATAACACTAACATTAACATTAAAGCATACATGCATATAATCTTGCATACATGATTATAATGATCAAATCAGTGGGAATGGTTTATTTATCTTTGTGCTAGATACTTGGACACAAAGCATCTGACACTATATTTATATCCTTTCATTTTATACATTCAGCTGTTGGGACAATAGATATAGTCTATTGGAATTAAATGCAAGCTTTTAGGCAATGTGTTTTTTCTTTATTGTGAGATTAATCTATTAAAACAATTAATAAAATCTAGTTAATAACACGTTGGGGTGGTCAGTACGATTTTTCATGTTTCCATCATGCTGGATTTCTTTTGATCAAAAATGCTGATATATTGTGAAATATTATTCTAATGTAAAACATCTGTTTTCTGTGTGAGTCTGTGTTAAAGTGTAATGTATTTCTGTATTTCCAGCATCATTCCTCCAGTCTTCAGTGTCACATGATCTTCAGAAATCACAATAATATGATGATTTACTGCTCAAGAAACATTTCTTATTATTATCAGTGATGAACACAGTCGTGCTGCTCAACATTTATTAGTGGAAACCGTGATACATTTAATTTTTCAGGATTCACAGGTGAATAGAACGTAAAAAAACAAAAACAAAAAAAAGCATTTATTTAAAAAAATAAATCTACTGTAAAATTGTGAATATCTTTACTGACACTTTTGATTTATTTAATGCGTCCTTAATGAATAAAAGTATCATTTTCTTTCCAACAAAGACAAAAACAAACATCCTGACTCTACACCTTTGTGCATGAACCAGTGATTGGAGATATTTCTTTACTGACTCCGAGGAACATCGTGGCTTTAAATGTGTGAAATGTGTGAAATGGCATGGACTCATGTAGACTGAAAGCAGCATGCGCTGGGCCTAATTATGAATAAATGAAGGGCTTCAGCTGAGTAATTTCTGGACTTACACTGATGATGCTCGAGTGGGCTTCTGCTCATGAGTTCATCATCCAGCGGGTGTTGTGTGCTTGAATAATTCATCTAATTGCTCTTAATGAGTCCAGACCCTCAGCGGTTCATTCTGCTGTTTAACACACACACACACACACACACACACACACACACACACACACACACACACACACACACAGCCTGGGTTACTTGTCACATGCTTTAGATTTATTGTGCTATCTGAACCTTTGGAGCGTGTGTGTCCTTTGAGGCTCAATAACAATATAAGTTAGTATGTCTAATTGGTTTGGACAGAAGCCTGCATGAAATTTAGAATGTTTTGTTGTTGTTGTTTTTTTTTCACATCTATAGTTCATTTGAGCAATCCAAGCAGAAAAATAAATAAAGCCCATCTGAACTCGGACAAACGTAAAAAGACCTATGAACCGTACTCAGTTTGTTTTGACTGAGTTCCCTTTTAAGTGCACTTAGTTACATTGTGAGCACTGAGGTCACTTGCAGCTGGATCCCTTTTAAGGGAAGTTCATCTGAACTGAGTTTGGTTCAGTTCAAGTGTACTATATGTGAAAACAAGCTTACAGCATTTATTTTGTAAATATAAACAAATTTAGATTTTGACGACTGCAACACATTCCAGAAAAGTTTGGACGGAGGCAAAAAAGAAGACTGTATCTCATCATTTGAATTAAGATTGCAATCATTTAGTTTTAAAGCACAGCCACCACAAAAACTGACTAAATACAGATTTAGAATCAGAACCAGATCGTTTAATAGCTATTATGCTGTTTTTGAAAACAAGTTGTTTCATAGCTAAAGGAAACACTCGTATCTAACAATGCTTTTAAAAAAACTTACTCTTTATAAAGCATATAACCCAAATGGTGTCTTATATGTCAGAGCAGCAGTCACTGCAATTTATGAAAGAAGTCAATCAAATATGTGGTTTCTGTGTGAAAAAAACAAACAGATGCAACCCCCACTATACAGTATGTAGTATGCACTACACAGTAAGCACGAGCTAGTATTTCCTGAAGCTGCAGCAGCAGTGTGTGTATGTGCACTCATGTGATCAGATGCTGATGGAGGAGGAGGATGCTCTGAATCACCTTCACTCAGTGCTGACCGATGACTTCATGACGTGGCCCAGTTAAGGACCAATCAGAAATCGCGCCGCGTCCTCTTTAAGAGCAGCTGCACTGCCTGGAGAATAGATGCGCGCGCGTCCTGTATCCGTCTCTATCCTGCTCTCTTATGGATCATACAGCGATGCGATGTGCTGGAGTCCTCTACAAACCTCCGTCGATGGATCTGGAGTAACAGAACAGGCATCAGATGCAGTGACGCATTTATCTGAGGTGAGAACGAATGCGTCTGTCCAGAAGCGCGCGTCGGAACGCGTCCTGCTCCTGAATGAACGTCCCCTCGCTCTCATTCATTATGCGTCGCTTTACCCTAGGATACGCGTTCGCGTGCGTTAACTCGTTTAAATGCACGCACATATGCGGTGATGGGTGATTAACGGGTAACACGGACCACAGTCGCTGGTTCTGGAGATGCTGCTTCAGTGCTGGTCATGTGCATGTGTTTTGTTTCGATGCAGACGTGTGTGTGTGTGTGTGTGTGTGTGTGTGTGTTATTGATTCAGGCCTCGTGCACTGTCTTCATTCACAGGGATTCACAGCATCATGTATCATCCACCCAATAACTGAGAACCTGAAATTATCAAATGATACACTCATGTGTGCACAGATGTATAAATACACACACACACACACACACACACACACACACAGATTCTGGGGGTCCGAGGGGCCCTAGATGAGGGCATGAGAATGGACCCTACCAGTGTAACATTTATGCTAAATATCTTTTTAGTTTTTGCAGTTCACTTACATTTTTTTTTACAAAATAAATAATGAATGTCATAGTCTCTCAAATACTATGAGAACATAGAAACCACATTTGTAATAATGATACAACGGGGTGAATAGAGGTGAATAGAGCTGGCATTTATGTAAAGTTCCCAATAAATGTGTGTAAATGTTTATTTCGAGCGACAGAATCAGTGTAAACTAATCGGGGCAGAACTACAGTGCGTGTAAATTATAACATCACAGAATGTAATATAACATTAGTTTGGTTAAATTTTCACTCTCTTGTATTTGTGTGTGTTTTCCGCAGCTCTGACGCCCGTCCTCATGTTACTCTTAAAATGCTTTGTAAGTTAAACAGTAAACACCTAAATATCCATAAAGTCAGCGTTATCACTCTTAATTTTTGGCCTGTTTGTGATATTTATATAAGTGTGTATATACATTATCTGTAACTCAGCTAATATCTGGACCCTTGGTAAATAGTTGCAAACGGACTCAGAATTTGTTATTTTTTTTAATCTATAAAATATGTGTGACATGTGGAACCCCTACAAATTGTAATGAGAACAATCAAACTCAAATAAACCCCATATATGAGGTATGGTTTAAGGTCACGTTGTTGATTAGGACAGTGACAGGCGAGTCCCTGCTGTCCTCATCAGTGTGAGGAAGACCTGACAACACAGAACCATCAGGAAATATCTGCTACGGTTCAGATGCTCACTTCTGTTCGGTGAGGACCTTTAAATCTAGTGGAGATGGAAGAAGAGAAGACGTGTGTCTCACAGTGAGGAGGACGCTTTGAGTGGCCACACTGACTTTAAAGTTCACAATTTGGAGAAGTGCAGATGCTGGTGGTGTCCAAGAACCAGAAAGTCTTTAAAACAACGATCAAACACGGATTGTTTGGGAAAGTTGCCATAAAATGCCTTTGATGTCCTCAAACAACAAACCTATCTCAGGAAGCTTGAGCTGGGCTGTGGCCGGATCTTCCAGAAACAATCACAAGCACACCTAACTATCTACAGAACCGTTCACTGAGTACAGAAGGTTTAGCTCCGTAGAGACCCTGTGGGATGAGCTGAAGAAGTCCTCAAACGGATCTGAACCACCTGGAGAGATTCTGTCTGAAGGAACGCTCTCGGATCCCTCGCCGTTCGTTTATCATCCTCTTTACACTTTATAGAAGAAGACTCGGAGCATGATATCTTGGCAAATATTATTTTGTGAATACAAATACAAATTATTATGTGAATATAATGATGCAAATGCACATATCTGATTCATATTCAAATATGGAAATAAATGAAAGATTTCTGAGAATATTGTAATCCACGCTTTTTTATTTTCTGCTTCCATGTTTGTGTGTTATATCAGATCAGTGCCACATTGGAGTAAGAAGTAGGTCTCTTGAACCATGTAATGTAAATGTGGCATTTTGCTTCACACTTTGTGATTTGCATACTGACCTCTCTCTCTCTCTCTCTCTCTCTCTCTCTCTCTCTCTCTCTGTCAGTGGTTTGCCAGGGCATTGGCATGGGCTTGTAATGAATGGCGACGGGGCTCCCAGAAGCCCGGAGCACTCCTGCTGCACACTTCCCGACTGGAAGGAGTTCTGTGAGCTTCACGCTCGAGCTTCCGCCGCTGATTTTCTCGACAAGTTTCGGCGATTCCTCAGTGAGAACCCATGCTACGACGCACCCGGTGCTGACACCAGCTTCTCACAACACTTCGCTCAACACTTCCTGACCTGCTTCTCCACCGCCCTCGACCAAGGCTCTCCGGGAGACTCCTCCGCTCCGAAGTACAGCATCGTGCCCTTTGTGGGCATACAGAGCTGCACGCTGCCCCTCAGCCACGACCTCTACCATCGGCGGAAAGACGTGGGGGCCTCGAGCGAATCACTGCATAGCATGGACAGTGGAGGGGGCGGAGCCAGCGGACAGGAACAGCAGACCCCCACCCATAAGATGTCAACCCTGAGCCAATCCAGGAGTTCGGAGGATGTGTCCATGGGGCGACGCAAGACTCGCTTCAAGAAGGGCTTCTCCCTCCGAAACATGAGTCTGAGCGTGGTGGACGGGGTGAAGGAGATCTGGCACCGCAGGACCTCTCCAGAACCAGACCCCTCGGGGAGCTCCAGGAGGAGCAATGGACCCGAGGCCATGGGGTCCGAACACTGGAGCCAGAAGCTGCGGCTGCCGCGGGGCTCTCAGGGCCATAAAGCAGAGCTGTTGGAGATCCAGAGGGAGGGTGCGCTCAGATACATGGTGGCTGATGATAATAACTGTGTGGGGGCGGCGCAGTGGCAGAAGTGCAGGCTGCTGTTGAGGAAGACCGCCGCACAAGTGGACGCAGGAGAGACGTTCCAGCTGGAGTTCTACGTTCCACCAAAGGTAGAACCGCACTCGGATAAAACATCAGCGCACATACACCATAGTTTGGTCAATTACCCCAATCCACGCCCACATTATTGGAGATATTCGGATGTAAACAAGTTTATTTGCATAGCGATTTTTACGATACGAATCATTGCAAAGCAACTTTACAGAAAATTACGTTTCTATAATATTTAGTAGTAGCTTGTAAGTGGTGACTGTCAGTTTATGTTCATCATATCAATGAAAAATCAATTAAATACTGTTCCAACAAAGTAAAATTAAATCGTTTAACCCAAGCTAATGAATAAAAATGCGCATTTGATCAGATGCAACTGAAGTCATGATTTAAGAGATACATTATTCGAATGCTTGGCGAAAGAGATGCGTTTTTAATCTAGATTTAAACAGAGAGGTGTGTCTGAACCCCGAACATTATCAGGATGGCTATTCCAGAGTTTGGGAGCCAAATGTGAGAAAGCTCTACCTCCTTTAGTGGACTTAGCTATCCTAGGAATTACCAGTATTCTTATTGGCCAAACACATGCGCCTCTTAGATTTATTTTTTTTGTCAAATAATGTTTATTTTGGATTTGGTGTCTGCTTTTCTATACCTGGAGTCTAGGGGTGTGCGATATTTGCCGTCTGTGATAATATCGTAATTGTTGTTTTAATGATGTGTAAGCTGGCATTATTGCTTAAGCATCAGTGCATGATTAAGCTTAATTAGAATGCAGGTAAAATAACAATATAATTCAAGTTATATTAGCAAAATAGCTTTTCGTTTATTCAGTTTAATTATAGTAGTAATATATGATATAGTTTAGTAATATCATGCAAGCAAGAGTGCTGTTTTCCTGAATATTGCAAATGTGATATTGACTTTATACAGTGTAACAGACACAAGTGTGTAGTTTTCCGAGCAAGACCTTGATGATCTTCTGGCTGTTATTAAGGCATGGAAATGAAAGCTGTTAGTCAGTCTGATTGTCTGACCGGATGCAGGTTGTGAGCAGGAATTAATGATGTAACTGTGTGTTTGGTGACCGCGCTGTAAGGCCAGGACTGTATTTCCCGTGATGAGCTGTTCTCACCACTTCCTGAAGAGCTCCGCAGTACCATACAGCGATGAACCCGTGATGCCACACAAAACCAGTCTGAAGTCTCTGGGGTATATTTGTACCAATAGCCAAACGTGCATTGTTTGGGTCAAAATTGTTGATTTTTCTTTTATGCTAAAAATCATTAGGATATTAAGTAAAGATAATGTTCATGAAGATATTTAGTAAATCTCCTACCGTAAATATATCAAAACTTAATATTTGATTAGTAATATGCATTGCTAAGAACTTCATTTGAACAACTTTAAAGATGATTTTCTCAATATTTAGATTTCTTTGCTCCCTCAAATTCCAGATTTTCAAATAGTTGCACAAACCACACATCAATGGAGAGATGATTTACTCCGCTTTAGACGATGCATAGACATCGATGTCACTAAATTGACCCTTATGACTGGTTTTGCGCTCCAGGGTCAGATATGAACTTGCAGGAACATGAATAAATGTCAACAGTTTTGTTCAATAACAATAAACGTATTTATTCACGTAGTTTTGGGATAATGTAAGAATCTTATCTGTATACTTGTGTGTCTCTATGCATATTTTTCAACTTTTTAGTAAGCGGCTCTCAGAGCAATTTTACCATCATTCAAAAAAAAATCTCACACACACAAAAAAACCCCACTTGGTTTAGGTTTAGGGTTTGGTTAAATTTTAAGCAGCTCATGAAACTCATGAAACCAGGCTAATGACTCAACAGCGAGGCTGAGAAGCGTCCACATTGCCAGAAAAGAGGTCATCTGACTGACCATCCACAAGGGTTTGGTGTCTGTTCTGACGTAGATTACCACTGTAATGGACTGGTGTGAAAAATGTTATTTAGTTTTATTATTTTTCAAAGATTTAATGAACCTCAAATCTAGTGAGCAGTTTTTCCTTAATAGCGCTGATGGACTGATAAACTGATAAACCCCCGGCTGTTAGCAAAGGTGCTTTTACAGTATGCATGAGGTGGACAGCGAACAGGACTTCTCTGTCAGCTTTTAGTATCTGAAGTTAGTGTTTGACTCCACTTGACATGAGGATGTGGTTGAGAAATACTTATTTGAGTTCATCTAATGTAGCTTCAAGAGTCAACAGATGAACCAGACATATGTTAGTAGTAATGTTTTCCTCATTAAAATCCTATTCTACATTTTGGTTTTGTTAGAAGGCTTTAGGGAGATTTCAGGAAGCAGATCTCAGAGCAATTTTAGTCCCTCGAGACAGTACTAATAACTTCCTTTTCCTGAACAAAGTAAAGACAGGGTAAAAATAGAGGGTGAGTGAATGCGTGTCCATGCTAACTTCAGCATAAACAGACATATTGTGTCTGTGTTTGAGCTGAGTCAAGCTCCTGTCTGTCTGCATGTGTCCTCAGAAGCTAATAAAGCCTGTTATCGGTGATCTCAGACAGATAATGCAGTCAAAAGCACATGAGAGAGAGAAGCTGAAGCAGAGTTTGGCGTCATGAATCAGATGATGTCTGTGTCTTCATTCAGCAACGCTTCAGTCATCAGTTTTACTGTGGTGTTTGCAGAACAACATCCTCTTTCCTATCAAATGAGACCATAATTGATAAAACCAGAAGTTAAGGAGATGGCAAGACCAGTTTTGGAAATGATGTATGTGAATGAAAGCACAAAACCAGTTGTAAGGGAATATTTTTTTTAATTATATAATTATGCATAATTTAAAAGCTGAGTAAATGATCTCTCCATTGATGTGTGGTTTGTTCGGAGGACAATATTTGGCTGAGATACAACTATTAGAAAATCTGGAATCTGAGGGAGCAAACAAATCTAAATATTGAGAAAATTGCTTTGAAGTTATCCAAATGAGTTCTTCTCCTGCTTATCCGGGGCTTGGTCGCGGGGGCAGCAGTCTAAGCAGAGACGCCCAGACTTCCCTCTCCTTACACACTTCCTCCAGCTCTTCGGGGGGAGACCGAGTGTTCCCAGTCCAGCCGAGAGACATGTGGTGGTTGGTTGTAACAGGAAACACAGGGCTCAACAGTAGAAATGATCACATACATGTGTTTTTATGCAATAACTCCAATAAGTAAGATGCATGATGTAAATTGGGCTAATTTCAATATATCACTGTGGAACATTTTTAACAGGTTCATTGTGTGATACAATTGTTTCAGTTTAACACATTACAGATATTTAATGCAATTAATGCATCATCTATTTATTTTCCTCGGGATCGTTTAGCTAGTGTTACAGTAGACTATATGAGCATCTTTCTAGATTTATTCTGTCTCAGTTGGTTCTGTTTCTTCATGATATTTCCTACTGACAGTGTTGGGGGTAACGAGTTACAAAGTAACGGATTACAGTAACAATATTACTTTTTTGGGTAACAAAGTAAAGTAACGCATTACACTAATAATATTGGTAACTACTTTACTTGACAATATATACAGTAGAGAGCGCGAGAGAGACGTTATTTCCGGGTCTTAAACATACATAGCTGGTTTACATGCATTTCAGCAAGTCATTGATATATTTACAAGCATAAAAACATTTATTTTCTTAAAATAGCCTTATGAAACTGCACTGAGAGTCATGCTGCGTTCACTTCATGAACATTTGATCGTTTGATTTGAGTTAAACTAGCGTCACATCACAAACACGGAACTGTAAAGGTATTCACGTTAACACGTCAAAATAAAAGTCTGGTTTAGACAAGTATTTGATTAATACAATTAAATGTAACCGTTAAAAATGAGTTGAGAAAAAATAAAACAGAAAAAAATGGAATCGAGAAAAATTAAAACAGAAAAACAGAATTTGGGAAAAAATAAAACCGATTTCATAGGGCCTGTAAAAAGTAAAGTAAAGTAATAAGTAGTGAAGTTACTTTTCAAATGCGGTAACTAGTAAAGTAATCTCATTACAGTTTACAGAAGTAACTAGTAACTAGCAACTAATTACATTTTTTGAGTAACTACCCCAACACTGCCTACTGACACGCTTCGACAATATTACAAACATATTACATGCTGTTCATGTGTGTGTGTCGTTGAGTGTTATTGATGTGTGTTTGTAGACATCTAAACCCAAAGTGAGCGTCCCTCTGTCTGCTATCGTGGAGGTGAGGACCACCATGCCTCTAGAGATGCCCGACAAAGACAACACATTCGTGCTCAAGGTACTGTAGATAGTCCTTCATCTCATGTGCATGTTATGCATGTCACTTTACAGTAACACTTTAGAATACTGTTTCTTACTCACTACATAACTAATTAGGAATTATTGAAGAACTAACAGGTGATTATTCATTAACACTTAACTCACTACTGTTAACTACTAAGAAAGATGTGTTAACTAATCAGTATGTAATATAATTTTATGATTATGTTAAGTAACAGTTAGCTAATCAATAACTAATGTATTCTGTCATACCTCCTGAAGAACTACTATTAATTATCTACTAGTTAAGATTCAAGAAAAATAACTATGAAGTAACTACTAATGAACAGTTTTAAACAATTACATTGAATTGTGACCCTTTCATATAAATTTTATTAGCAATAGTAGTAGTAGTATAAAAATGCAATATTAATAAATGTAATACATTTTATAGAGGTTTTGCCTATGTAGTGAATTGTTTTGTGAGTGTTTTGTAAGAAATCAGCTTCCAATAGGAACCCTACCATGACCCCAGTACCTTGCGATAACTTACCTTAGTTTTTATATTTTATATAAATTATCATTCATTAAATTTCTTTATGTAAGGCAAAGCCTGCGGAAAAGTGATAATACAGGTATCCAATTTGTAATTAATAAAGAATTATAAAATAATTCTGCAGGACTTATTTTGAACCTAAAACATTAGGCCTATTCTAAAGTGAAAATATTGGGAACCCATTAGTAATTAATAAATCATTATCAGAAAATTCCTGAAGAATTACTTAGAATCTGAAACAGTATTCTAAAGTGAAAACATAGGGAACCCAATAGTAACTAATAAAGAATTATCAGATAATTTTGCAGGATTTACTTAGAACCTGAAACAGAATTCTAAAGTGAACCTATTAGTAAATAATAATAAACTACATCATTTTGACTGAAATCTTGGTTATTTCAGATGAGAACATTTCTTAATACAGCATATTTTATTCCATTTTAACATGTATACTGCCCACATTCTAACTAATTTAACAAACATTTTATAATCAAAAGTTAAACATTTAGAAGCAAACAAAATCCATATTTCATTTCCATTATAGGCTAATAAGTGGGCTGTAACAAAGTTGCTACCGTAGTAGTACTTTGTACTTGTCCTTTTACTCAAGTAATTTTGAAAATGAATAGGCCTACTTTTTATTTTTACTGGAGTAATATTTAATTGGGGTATCTGTACTTTTACTCCAGTACTTGATTTGTGGGCCACAGCCTGATTATTATAGTGATTATTTGCGTAAAACTGTTCATTAGTAGTTACTTCATAGTTATTTTTCTTGAACCTTAACTAGTAGATAATTAATAATAGTTCTTCAGGAGGTTTCACAGAATATATTAATTACTGATTAGTTAACTGTTACTTAACACAATCATAAAATTATATTACATACTGATTAGTTAACACATCTTTCTTAGTAGTTAACAGTAGTGAGTTAAGTGTTAATGAATAATCACAAGTTAGTTCTTCAATAATTCCTTATTAGTTATTTAGTAAGTAAGAAACAGTATTCTAAAGTGTTACCCACTTTCCTTTAAAAAAGCATGCTGTCTGGTGGATCATAGACCAATGCTGTGTTGTGGATCTCAGGTAGAAAATGGTGCTGAATATATTTTGGAGACCATCGATTCTTTGCAGAAGAACTCATGGGTCGCTGATATCCAGGACTGCATTGATCCAGGGTGAGACAGGAGTATTCGTGTCCACAAACACGTTCACTTAATATTACATCAAAATGCCCTTCATTGCATTTCCATTATCTCTCCATCTCCATTATCAAAAAGCCACATTATTAGTGTCTATACACTGGTGACAACTTTTCTGAGTTATCCCTTAGCTTACTGCTAGTTGGCCTTGTTGTCAAGTCAAATCAGATTAATTTACACATTGTTTCAAAGCAGCTTTACAGAAAGTCATACTCCTATGTCTATAAAAATGCAAAAATAAAATGATTTTCTTAGTATTTTTGACTTGTTTTCCATTACTTACATCTAAACATTCTTAAATCAAGATGCATTTGCTTGAAAAGCAACATAACAAGAAATAAAGTCTTGTTTTTAAAAAAAAAAATTTTTTTCTTAAAGCGAGACAAAAACATGCCAATGGGGCAAGAAAAATAATAATCCTGTTTTCCCACTAAATTAAGATTGTTTATTACCCCATTGACAGATATTTTTTGTGTGTGCGTTGAGTATAAAATTAACAAACTTTGGGTAATATTTTTAGAAAACAAGAACAATCTCAAGTGATTTCTTTTCCCCAAGTAAACGTATCTTGAAAACGAGAAAAAAATGTTTTTAACAATGAATGCCTTAGCATTTAACTATCGAGTTTAAGTGCTGTTAGCGCCGATATGACACCGTAAAATGAAGTGCTGCTCCAGATTTAGTATTTATAGTGTTGTCTAACACATTAATGAGTGCAGCTGTGAACGTCTGAGCATTTTAAGACAGTTACTAGATTACGAGTTCAGTAGGTAGTGTTCAAAGTGAGAGCAAGTGATTCTCAACACGTAGGAATTAATATAAAGTTGGATGTTGCAGGTTAAAACTCAGAAACAACATACTAAAACTACCCAATTCTGTGATTAGTTTAATCGCAGCATATAATCACTGCAGTTAATCGTGTTCACCGTCTGTTTGATCACATCATTAACTGACTGCATGATTTTTACTGTACATTTCTGCCTTATGGACATAAACCTGTGAATGAAATATAACGTAGAAACTTACATTTTCTGTAAATCTGCTTGGCAACAATTTGTATCGTGAAAAGCGCTATACAAAAATAAACTTGAATTGACTTTCAAAGCTTGGGAAAACACCGGGAGAAAATAAGGGGATTTAGACCAGGTATAGATAGAGAGTGAACCAGTGAAATAATATCATCTTTTGATCTAAACTGGAGTCTGATGTAAATACGGTAAAAAGCAACAATGGATTTTAAGCACTACATCAATCAGAAACTCTGTATTCCAGGACATCAGATACATTTTTAAAAGATTAAACACTTTATAGAAGATGGATTGTTTTTTCTTGATAAAGTTGCTAAAGCACGTCTCTGTGTCACAGGGACAGCGGCGATGACATCGAGCTGGCGTCATACGCTCACAGCCAACCGCACAAAGACTTCTCGCTGGTGTCCTCCTGCAGCTGTGAGCTGCTGTGTGACGGTACTTCATCCTCCTCAGACCAAACCTGTAAAAGAGCTCAGACGTTACCAGCCATCAGCCCTGACAGAAGCTGCTCGGATGGATGCAGCGCTCGGAGGAATTCTGGCGAAATGGCTTTAAAACTACATTTGAATTTTGTACTTAAATGTTATCAGTATTCAAAGTCTATTCAAATTTAAAAGGCATAATTTCAGTCAGGAGGAAATAAAGCTTTTCTCTCTCCAGAGGCCACAAGAGCTAAATATCGGTTTCTCTTCAGGAAGAGTTTATGTTGTGTTTGTGTTGCTCAGGTTCACATCGAGGGTCCGAGCGGCTGTGCTCTGCAGCTGCTGATCAGTCGACTGCGACCCACTGTCAGGAGCCGCCCGTCACCCAGCACCCCTCACACGTCCCGCTGGAGCACTTCCTGCGGTCGCCAGAGCCCCCCAACACTAACACCCCGTCAGGTACACACACCTTTACCAACACAGTAACACTCGGGACAGTCAGGTCACTCTGCCTCAAAGGGTCATGACCTCTCTGAGGTTCACTCATGATGTTATCAAGATTACAACACTGACTGACTTAATTTCTCTCATTAGTCTACACTTCTGATAATTAACAGGGTTAGCTTTTGTAATCAAATTAAAATTGGGTCACCATTATGGGGATTAGTGTTCAACCGAAAGTGGTTGGTCACTGTTGAGTTGTTTTCCTCTACAGAACCTCAAATTAGTTTTCAAAAACACTGTTATAAAGAGACCAACTTTACAAACTACGTTAAACACTGATCCCCATAATGGTGACAATTTTTTAATAAAACAACAGCTAAACCTGTTTTTTTCTCAGAACTGTAGACTAATGAGAGAAATAAAGTCAGTTTGGTTTGTAATAAGACAGATTTCAAGTCTTTTCAGTTGATTACATTCTCATCTGTTCAAGAATAAAGTGAAACAAACTTATACTATTTAAATACCAATGAAGTGGGGGTATATATGAAGAGTTAATTTGCAAAAACGATAAAAGGCACTTAAAAAAAAATAGCTGATTGGCGTATATTATTCTCCACATATAGAGCGATCTGAACCCTGAACACTTTTTCATTTTTTCTGTTAAGAAAGACAGTATTGTCTACTTTCAAAGCATCGTGAGTTCACATTTTACTGCAGAAGCTGACGAGCACCTTTGTTGTTGTTTGTGAACAGAAGCCGATAAGTCCATTTTAGCGAATCAGTGCGCTGTATTCCAGTCAGGTGACAAGAGGACTTTCACTTTGAAAAGAAGTGCTACCTGAGAGGAGTTTTGTCAAAGCTGACTAAAAGTGATCGAGGATGGATAATTTTGACAAACTTGATGAACCTGTGATTTCTTCTTCAAGCAAAAAGGAAAATAAAAGCTGAATCGTTTTCCGGGAACCTCGCAAAAACAGTGTGTTTCAGTGGCGAGGGAAACATTCAGTGTATTGCGTGTAATCACATCCATATGGTTTATGATCACAACAACAACCTTTGTCAGGACTCTACATTGTCATCTGAGGAGATTACAATGATTAAACTAGTGTTTTTCTAAGCTTTAAAACATGAAATGTGGAGTTATCTGCTTTTGCTATAAAACAAAAATAAAAAAAAACATAGTTCCAATTAACTTTATTTTTGTAAATTACCTGTATTTAAGTAT
Organism: Carassius gibelio; assembly: GCF_023724105.1. Lineage (NCBI taxonomy): Eukaryota > Metazoa > Chordata > Actinopteri > Cypriniformes > Cyprinidae > Carassius > Carassius gibelio. Next base: position 22,439,853 of record NC_068410.1, on the reverse strand, counting down.
TTAAGTTATTATTACTTCATCAAAACAACCCAACTGCAGTTTGATTCATATTACAATGAATGCACACTAAAAAAAATTCAAAATCATTTTGCAAATGAACTTTTCATATGCTTTTATTAGTTTTTTATTTTTTTTGTTGATAAAACGTGACTCAATATAACATTGTAAACATTGACTAATGTTTACACATGACCTACTAGTTAGAGAGCAGTACACACACAAAGAGCAGCTAGAGAGGACACATGTCCTCATGCAAATATAACAGCAAGTATAACATGAAAATAACAGTCTGATTGCTTTTAGTTTTGGATTGCAAATAAATGAGACAGAGAACCATTATACCTCAGTTACTGATTCCCTAAATTAGGATATTTCCTGAAAACTCTGTTCTAAAATTCCTGTATGATCATGTTATGCTGAATAAGAGGTGTACATGATAAAACACTAATGTCACTGTATGATGAAGCTGGATTTATGTTTTTATGTCAGGCTGAGTCAGGGTGTCACAAATGCTCCTGTCTTTCAGGAAGCCCAGGTGAGAGCCCAAGGGAAGCTGAAGGAGATGCCAGTTTGGCGGGTTACCCATGGTTCCACGGGACGCTGTCTCGGGTGCGAGCGGCACAGCTGGTTCTCGCCGGAGGGGCACGGAGTCACGGTCTGTTTGTGATCCGCCAGAGCGAGACGCGTCCCGGAGAATACGTCCTCACCTTTAACTTCCAGGGCAAAGCCAAGGTGAGCCGTGCTCCTGACCATAGGAGTATACTCGAAAATATAATGCAATATGTTAATACCTTTCCATAAACAGGAAACTAGTGTTTAATAAAAGTCAAAATACTGCAAAATAAGATATGTGTGATGGTATATAATATGAAAACATTAAAGGCTTAAAGGAACACTCCACCGTTTTTTTAAATAGGGTTTATTCACATTATTTCCTACATTTAGATAGGTGGGCAAATGCATTTTTGTGTCAGTGCATGCATTGTTTTAGTTTGACTGGGTCGGCGTTAGCTTAGCTTAGCACAATGAATGGAATCCTTTGTTGCCAGCTAGCATGGCCTGAGTAAAAGTGATCAAAAAAAAAAAAAAAACACCTAATTACTTCTTGTGGCCTGCGTATTCACAGCG